>NC_054387.1:4478291-4643291 GCF_017654675.1 Xenopus laevis | reverse complement strand
AAATGCCAGTCTGGATGGTTCTGGATAACATTAAAAGGGTGGTTCACCTTTACATTTACTTCTAGCGTTTTATAAAATGGTCAGTTCTAAGAAACTTTTCAATTGGTCTTCATTATTTAATTCTTATAGTTTTTTAATTATTTGCCTTTTTCTGTGGACTCTTTCCAGCTTTCAAATGGGGGCTAAAACAGCAATTCGCCAGGTTTTAGATGGCAAATCGGAAGGAAGTCGAATTTTTAAAGAGACAGTACATGATAAATTTCGATATTCAAATTTTTGAATTATTTTCAAATTCAAATCAAATTTGGACTATACCCTAGTCGAAGTACACAAAAAATAGCTCGAAATTCAAATTTTCACTTAGACCCGTGATAAATCTGCCCCGTACTGTCTCTTGTAAAATTCCACTTCGACCATTCGCCATCTAAAACCTGCCGAATTGCTGTTTTAGCCTATGGGGGACCTCCTAGAACCCATTTGGAGTCAATTGGTGAAATTTGAAAAATCTAAGGTTTTTTTGAATTCGAATTCGATCGAATGCGCTATTACTTCGATTCGTATGATTCAAATTCGGCTGAATACGGACCTATTCGATCGAAAACGGACCTATTCAGCCAAAAAACTTCGACGTAATTTTGGTTGGTCTTTTTGAATTCGAATTTCGAAGTTTTTCAAATCTGACCCTTGATAAATATGCCCCCTGGTGACAGTGGTAACCAGCAGTGCTGCAGATGGATTCCCAGTATTAAAGATGGAACAACAAAACACCGGCGTCTAACAAATGTTAAAGGATCTGTTTTACTGGACTGAGAATGGGCTGGAGGCAGGACAATCATTGCCCATCAACCTTCAAGTTATTCCGTCCTCTCTCGATTGTCCCACGGGGAGTCAAGTCATTTGATGACATTATTGTGCAATGGCGGAACAACAAAATCATCCTATTACATGAGCCCAAGGGACATCCGGTAGTGTGTGATCAAAGAAAGGGCAAACTGCCGCCTGACCTCTGCTGGCAGTTGTAATTCAACATGAATATGAGAGGTGAGACAGACAGGGCGGCAAATACTCCCTGGCTATTCGAAACATCTAAAATCCCCATGACATACAGCTGATACATACATTATTAGTTCCCCTCCGTTGCATGCAGCATGGCTTCTTAAAATCCGGTGCAGCGATTAAAGGGGTTGTTCACCTTTAACTTAGTATGTTATAGAGTGACCGATTATTAGCAAATTTTCAAATGGTCTTCATTATTTATAGTTTTCTGAAATTTCCAGCTTTAAAACGGAGGTCACTTTTTTATTACTCATCTTTTTATTCAGGCCTCACTATACAAATTCCAGTCTCTTATTCATATCAATACATGGGTCCGGTCACTAGGGTAATTTGGACCCTAGCAACCAGATTGCTGAAATAGCAAACTGGAGAGCTTCTGAATAAAAAGCTAAATAACTCAAAAAATAAAATAAAATACATGAATATATATGAAAATACGCCTTTTTCCAAATTTTTCCATGAAGCAAAATGGGACAGATTTGCCCATCACCAGGTGGGTAACTACAGAGGGGGGCCCAGGAGGTATAGGGGTCCCTAATACATATACAATTTCAATAACTATTGGTAAAACAGGTCGACCTCTAGACATTTTGGTGGCCAACAGATTTTTGCCCCAAAATTGTCTGAAATTGAGTAAAGTCACCGGAAAATGCAAGAATGGGACGGGAGACTCGGGTACAGAGGCCAAAATCGGATAACTCCCGACTTCTACACAAGTCAGTCCCATTGCATGCTGGGTATTGTAGTGAGGGGCCCTGTACAACAAAATTCTCGGAGCCCCCTGGGCCTCGCCCATGTCGGTCCCCAATCCTGCCCCAGACCCCACTGTAAGGCCCAAAGGCCTCAGAGGTAGTGAGGACCAAGGGAGGAGATAACAAATGTCCAAGTTCGCGGTACAGATAAGGATGAGACGAAAGAATGGTCAAACAGGCAACAAGATCAGTCCAGGCAGAAGAGGTTCAAGGTCGAGGAATTCAGGCAAAGGTCGGTACACGGATAACAAGGATTTCACAAGATCACACCCAGGAGTAGCAAGCTAAAACCTATAATTGGGCACAGGTGAATTCCCAGAGCTCCTTAATATAGTCCCAGGTTTGGCGCCAATTTGGACGCATCGGCGTCATAACGTGTGCGCGGACGCGCTGGCGTCAGCTACCGACGCGCTGACGTGTGCGACTGACGCCGGCGCCAATTATTGACGCCGACGTCCATTCCGTCGCCGGCGACCAATCAGAGTGCGGGAAGAGGTCGTCATCATCCGGCTGCGTCCGTGAGGAACCAGGAAGCCGCCATCTTGGCCACCATTTTGAAAACCGATTTCGGACTCCATTACAGTACCCCCCTCCCTAGGGGGGGCCTCAGGACCACCTGGGTTAGAAGGAAACTGCCGATGGAATTTTCGGACCAGGAGAGGAGCATGGACATCCGAACTTCTTACCCAGGAGCACTCCTCAGGGCCGAACCCCTTCCACTCAATGAGGTATTGTAGGGTACCCCTCGAAACCCGGGAGTCCAGGATTCTTTTCACCTCAAATTCCTGATGACCGTCCACCATGACAGGAGCTGAGGAGGAAGAAGAAGAAGAAGTACCTGCAGGTTTGAGCAAGGAGACATGGAAGGCGTTCGGAATCCGCATTTCCGGGGGGAGTTGTAAACGGACCGCCACCGGATTGATGATCTCAGAGATGGAGAAGGGACCAATAAACTTGGGACCAAGTTTAGGAGAGGGGACTTTGAGACGAATGTTCCGTGTAGACAGCCAAACCTTGTCACCGGGTGCATACGGAGGGGAAGGAATTCTTCTCTGATCGGCGAATTTCTTCTGGACCAAGGAACTTTTCTCCAGATTGACGACAGTGGCGTGCCAGATGGCCGACATGTGGGCAGCTTGGTCATTGGCGGCAGGGACATTGGTGAGTAATAAGTCCTGAGGAAAAGCCAAAGGATTAAGACCATACATACAGAAAAACGGAGATTTTCCAGAAGAAACATGTAAGGCATTTTTATGTGCGAATTCAGCCCACGGAAGCAGATCAGCCCAATCGTCCTGGCACAAAGATACATGGCATCGGAGGAATTGTTCAAGGGCCTGATTAACCCTCTCTGCCGCTCCATTAGACTGTGGGTGGTAAGAAGAGGAAAACTGAAGGGAAACACCAAGGGCTTTACACAGGGACCTCCAAAACTTGGAAGCGAATTGCGATCCACGGTCAGAGACAATTTCGGCAGGGAAACCGTGGAGGCGAAAAATGTGTTTAATAAACAGTGAGGAAAGTTCAGGAGCAGAGGGGAGTTTCCGAAGAGGAGTAAAATGTGCCACTTTGCTGAATCTATCAATTACCACCCAAATAACTGTGTAACCAGAGGAATTAGGGAGATCCACAATGAAGTCCATAGATAGATGAGTCCATGGGGCGGGAAGGAATAGGTAGTGGTAGGAGTAACCCCTTAGGAGGGGAATGTCCAGACTTGGATACAGCACACACAGAGCAAGAAGAAACAAAGTCTTTGACATCTTTTCTTAGAGAAGGCCACCATACAAGACGAGACAGGAGTTCAGTGGTCTTTCTGATTCCCGGATGACCGGCCTGCTTGGAGCTGTGGGACTGAACCAAAATGGAAGTTCCGGAGGGACAAAGGCAACACCAACAGGAGTTCCAACAGGAGCAGAAGATTGAACAGACAATAATTGAGAGGCCAAAGAGGGAAATAGAGCAGCGATGATCTTTGTAGGAGGCACAACGGATTCCGGTTCTGCAGAATTGAGATCTTCGAGAAGAAAGCTTCTGGAAAGAGCGTCCGCCTTCTTGTTCCTAGCACCAGGCCGAAAGGTTAAAATGAAATTAAAGCGAGAGAAGAATAGTGCCCACCTAGCTTGACGAGGATTGAGGCGTTTGAGTGTCTGAATATACTCTAGATTTTTATGGTCTGTATAGATGGTCACAGGAACAGAAGAACCTTCCAGCAAATGTCTCCATTCTTCTAAAGCAAGCTTGACGGCCAGTAACTCACGATTTCCCACATCATAATTTTGTTCAGAAGAGGTGAATTTTTTCGAAAAGAAGGCACAGGGATGTAGTTTTCCATCAGAAGACGCTCTTTGAGACAAAATTGCTCCAGCACCGACGTCTGAAGCATCCACTTCAATGAAGAATGGTTGGAGAGGTTCTGGGTGTCTGAGAATGGGAGCGGAAGAAAAAGAAGTTTTAAGAGTCTTGAATGCCTCCAAAGCTAAAGGTGGCCAATGCTGAGGCTTACCCCCTTTTCGGATGAGGGAAAGAATGGGCGCAACCTTGGATGAAAACCCCTTAATGAATTGTCTATAATAGTTGGCGAAGCCAATGAATCTTTGGATAGCTTTAACACTGGTGGGGAAAGGCCAGTCCTGGATAGCGGAAATTTTAGCAGGATCCATTCTGAAGCCTTGTTGAGAAATGATGTAACCAAGGAAGGAGATGGACGAAACCTCAAAGGAACACTTCTCCAACTTGGCGAATAAATTATTTCTCCGTAGACGGGAAAGGACTTCTTGGACTTGAAGACGGTGCTCAGCAAGGTTCTTGGAAAAAATAAGAATATCGTCCAAGTACACCACCACGTATTGGCCCAATTATAATGTAAGGCCCAAAGGCCTCAGAGGTAGTGAGGACCAAGGGAGGAGATAACAAATGTCCAAGTTCGCGGTACAGATAAGGATGAGACGAAAGAATGGTCAAACAGGCAACAAGATCAGTCCAGGCAGAAGAGGTTCAAGGTCGAGGAATTCAGGCAAAGGTCGGTACACGGATAACAAAGATTTCACAAGATCACACCCAGGAGTAGCAAGCTAAAACCTATAATTGGGCACAGGTGAATTCCCAGAGCTCCTTAATATAGTCCCAGGTTTGGCCCCAATTTGGACGCATCGGCGTCATAACATGTGCGCGGACGCGCTGGCGTCAGCGACCGACGCGCTGACGTCAGCGACCGACGCGCTGACGTGTGCGACTGACGCCGGCGCCAATTATTGACGCCGAAGTCCATTCCGTCGCAGGCCACCAATCAGAGTGCGCGAAGAGGTCGTCATCATCCGGCTGCGTCCGTGAGGAACCAGGAAGCCGCCATCTTGGACGCCATCTTGGCCACCATTTTGAAAACCGATTTCAGACTCCATTACACCCACCCACTCCACAGCACAGTTAAAAGACCACACAGACATCAGCGCTAAAAAAGGTAACCCCCCCCACACACAAGTTATAAAAAGCTATTGGGGACCAGGGCCCCCTTATAAGTTAAAAAAAAAATTGGCGCCAGGGCCCCCCATACAAGTTTTTTTAAAAAAGCAAAAAACAAGTTAAAAAAAATCGGGGCCCCAAAGAATATTTTTTTAAAAATAGGGATGCACCGAATCCAGGATTCGGTCTTTTTCAGAAGGATTCGGATTTGGCCGAATCCTTCTGCCTGGCTGAACCGAATCCGAATTTGCATATGCAAATTAGGGGTGGGGAGGGAAATCACGTGACTTTTTGTCACAATACAAGGAAGTTTAAAATGTGTTCCCCTTCCCACCCCTAATTTGCATATGCAAATTAGGATTCGGTTTGGTATTCAGCCGAATCCTTCGCGAAGGATTCGGGGGTTCAGCCGAATCCAAAAATAGTGGATTTGGTGCATCCCTGTTAAAAAAAACATTGGTGGCAGGGGCCTATAGAATATTAAAATAATACATTGGTGGCCAGGGGATTAAAAAAAATATTCAATTTCGGTTGTTTTTGGGTCTTTTCGCCGCTTCGGGACTTCGTCTGTTCGACTTTTTAAGCACTTCCGTATTTCGGCTTTTTCGGGACCTCGGAAGGAGGCGGCACAGCTTCGGCGCTGTCAATTTTTCGAAAATTTTAGCACTGACGGGCCCCCCTTCAGGCCCGGGACACTTGTACCCTCCTGACGGCGGCCCTGATTGTAGTCTTACATTAAACGTGGCAGTTGGCAAATTGTTAAACAAAAACTACATTACCCAAAATGCATTGTGAGACGCAGGCTTGGCACATTAGGGCAAGAAAAAACTTTGGCTGGTTAAGTAAAAACCCGCCAAAGGTCCAAAATGTATCCCACATCCGTCCCTTGGCTAGTTTGTAGTTACAAAACCTGGGCTTTAAAATAGTAGCCCAATTCGGCTGGAAAACCAACAACCTGGCAACCCTGCTTTAATACATTTTAGGCCTAACCTGTAATGAATACAGCCAATTTGGGATTGACGCATTGAGCTGAGGTTGGAGCCTCAACCCTTTTAAAACCGTCCACATTCTAAATGACAAGCCGGCAATTGATTTAGCTGCATGTGAAACGGCTGCTCAGAAGTTTGTGCCCTCTGCTAAATAGATCTAAATGAACTGTTCATTAGCCATTCACAATGTGGATTTATTAAGTGTCCGGGTCTAAAGGGGGTGACTATACATCAAGGTGTCAGGCTCTGCTCTAGAAATGGATTATACAGAAAACAGAGTTCTATGGAGTTCTTAAAACCCCCTTGGAGCTTGCAATCTAATTGATATCCACTGATCATTTTCAAGTCTTCTATAATACACATCAGGGATGGGAAATGTAGAATCTCCCAGAGCTGGTTTCAGTTTCGCTAAGGATGCTGGGAGTTGATGCTCACATCATAGGGATCTGACTCCCCGTGAATAAATGACTTTCATACATGATAACTCAATATGCCTCAAACCATATTACTGTGATTTAACAGGTTAATCCCTCCCGAAGCATAAATGATCCTGAGCTGCTATTTATCTCTATTACCAATACTCGGGACTGCGTCTGCTTCTGGGTAGTGTAATTGACCCCTGGGGCATTCTCATATAGATGAGTTTTGGGAATGACTTGTAAAATGTGATTTAAATCACATTATCGTCAATGAGAAACAATGGCACTCGGGATGAATGTCTGGGCTGGGAGAAAAGACTAAAGACTGAGTACAAAGGGGACAGGAATGGGTGGAGAAAAAGGTTTTGCCTAAATCTCCTTTAACCAATTAGAAAGTGGTCCCCGGGGGGGTAGTATTGCCTCATGCTTGTTCTGTTAAAGGGGTTGTTCCCCTTTAAATTAACTCTTAGTATGATGTAGAGAATGATAATCTGAGACAATTTGCAATTGGTTTTCATTTTTTATAGGGATGCACTGAATCCACTATTTGGGATTCGGCCGAATCCTTTGTGAAAGATTTGGCCGAATACCGAACCAAATCCGACTTTGCATATGCAAATGAGGAGCAGGAAAAGGACCAATTGTGAACATTTTTTTCACTTCCTTGTTTTGTGATTAAAAGTCATGTGATTTCCCTCCCCGCCACTAATTTACATATGCAAATTAGGATTCCTGCTGGAAAAAGGGCGAATCCTGGCCGAACCGAATCCTCGATTTGGTGCATCCGTTTTTATTATTTGTGGTTTCTGACTTATTTATGCAGCAGCTCTGCAATTTAGCAATCTTGTTGCTAGGATCAAAATTACCCCAGCAACCATGCCCTCATTAAAATAAGAGACTGAAATATAAATAAGAGAGGCCTGAACAGAAAGATGAATAATACAAAGTAGTAATAACAATAAATGTGTAGTCTTACAGAGCATTTGTTTTTTAGATGGGGTCAGTGACCCCCGTTGGAAAGCTGGAACAAATAATGAAGACCAACGGAAAAGCTGCTTAGGATTGGGCATTCTATAACATACTCAAAGTTAACTTAAAGGTGAACCACCCCTTTAACTTATTTTGTTTAGCAGCTCTCCAGTTTGGGATTTCAGCAATTTGGTTGCTAGGGTGCAATTTAGCATAGCAACCAGCAAACAGCTTGTATTTCTTTTAAAAGTACATTGTGATAGAAAATAACAATACACAATAAAACTGTAGGCTCACAGGACAATACTTTTTTGGTCGATGATAAAGTGGCGGCAGAACTGGGAGACATAAAATTGTGGGTTTTTTTTTGCTGTAACAAACACAATTTTCCTTTAAAATAGTGATGAATTTGTCAGATGATTTTCTGGTGTAATTAAACAGTAACATTCTACACCAATTTAAGGAGGACCCACTTTTGTGACTCTCTCTCTCCCTTTCTATCCCACTGTCAAGTAAAGCTGGCCATACACCTTAAAGTGATACTGACACTTAAAAAACTACTCTTCAAACTACTAAAGAGCATTAAAAGTTACTTATAGATAGGGATGCACCGAATCCAGTTTTTGGTTTGGGATTCGGCTTTTTTCAGCAGGATTCGGCCGAATCCTTCTGCCTGGCCGAATCCTAATTTGCATATGTAAATTAGGAGTGGCGAGAGAACTCACGTGACTTTTTGTCTCAAAACAAGGAAGTAAAAAAGGTTTTCCCCGTCCCACCCATAACTTGCATATGCAAATTAGGGTTTGGATTCGGTTCGGTATTCGGCTGAATCTTTCGCAAAGGGTTTCGGGGGTTTGGCCAAATCCAAAAAAGTGGATTTGGTGCATCCCTACTTATAGGTCATGTTGATTGCTTTTCACAGAGAGGGCTGGTTTGTAAGTAATTCTTTTTGGAATTCCATTTGAAGGAACAGAAACAGCAAAAATAAAAAGTATCAGACCTTATACATCATTTCTATCTTATAGACAGGGTCGGACTGGCCTGCAGGGCACTGGAAAAAAACCCAGTGGGCCCCGGTCTAGTTGGGCCCCAGCACAGTTCAGTGGAGCACAGTAATACAGTGATAATTGTTAGTGGCAGTAATCAGAGGTGCTAGTGGCAGAGGGAATCATGGGGGCGGCAGAGTTCTGGGCTCTTATCTGCGAGTACGAGGTGGTGAGCCTTTATTTGGGGCCATGGGGTGGTGGACCCTTAACTGAGGGGACAGTGTGGTGGACCCTTAGTTGGAGGGATGGGGTGGTGGGCCCTTAGTGGGGGGGGGCAGTATGCCCTTAGCTGGGTGAATGGGGAAGTGGGCCCTTAGCTGGGTGGGGAGGTGGGCCCTTAGTGGGAGGGCAGTGGGCCCTTAGCTGGGTGGGGAGGTGGGCCCTTAGTGGGAGGGCAGTGGGCCCTTAGCTGGGTGGATGGGGTGGTGGCCCTTAGCTGGGTGAATGGGGAAGTGGGCCCTTAGTTGGAGGGCAGTGGGTCCTTAGCTGGATGGATGGGGAGGTGGGCCCTTAGCTGGGTGGATAAGGAAGTGGGCCATTAGCTGGGTGGGGAAGTGGGCCCTTACTTGGAGGGCAGTGGGCCCTTAGCTGGATGGGTGGGCCCTTAGCTGGGTGGATAAGGAAGTGGGCCATTAGCTGGGTGGGTGGGGAAGTGGACCCTTAGTTGGATGGATGGGGAGGTGGGCCCTTAGCTGGGTGGATAAGGAAGTGGGCCCTTAGCTGGATGGCTGGGGTGGTGGGCCCTTAGCTGGATGGCTGGGGTGGTGGGCCCTTAGCTGGGTGGGTGGGGTGGTGGGCCCTTAGCTGGGGGCATATGGTGGTGGCATTTAGCTGAGGGGACGGGCAGTTGGCCTTTAGCTCAGGTTTTCCAGTGGGCCCAGTCTCTCCCAGTCACACACACTGACCAGGCCTGGACTGACAATCTGTGGGTTGTGGCAAATGCCATTGGGGCTACTGTAAAATGCCATAGACTGTCAGTATTTAATGGGCTGGTGGGGCCAGTTCAGGCCTATTTTAATTCTCAGTCCAGGCCTGACACACACACTGGTGACAGAACTTACATACCAATATTTTTAACATAAACTAAAGGCAACAGATGAGAATCACCAGCAACTGTGTCAGACGTTTCTCTGTTTTCATTCTTATTAGTCACAAGTGACCGGTTCCCCGCTCATATTGTTAGGTGAGAAGTCACATGACCGCCGCGAGCATGCGCACACCGCCTTCTGGCTTATTGTTTGCGGGCGGTGACGTCACGGAGGGTTCGCGTACTTCCCAGCAGTAGGCAGAGAGTCGGGCCGTATCTGTGAGGTAAGTTCTGGGAAGGCGTCGTTGCGGCTTCTATCTCTCGTCAACCCCAGAGCCAAAACAGCGAGCGAGGCTTTGGCGCAAAGGTCTATAAATGAGAGCCTAGCATTAAAAAAAAACAGAGAAACTAAAGTAATGGGCATGCGCGCGGTTTAAGGCTGCCAGTTCCATACTGCGCATGCGTCGGGCTGAGGCGATTTCCACATGCGCTCGCCTTTCTTTCTGACGCATGCGCCTTAGCGCTCTGCAGGGCTCCTCTTCTGCCAGATAGTGAGCACTCCTTACCCCTCTCATGGTGCCACATAGTGAGCTGCCCTTCCATGGCGGCATCTGAGGGCTATTAGAGGGGACGCACAAAACTCAGGTACCGCGCGTCTGGGGGAGCCAGGGGGTGAGAGGGGCCCTTGGGATCCTGAGGGGGAGGAGTTCTAACCAGGAAACTGACAGCTGGAATGTCTACTTCCTGTTACTGCAGGGGGCGGAGGTGTTTAGAACTGATACATTAGACTCACAATAATAATAATAATAATAATAATAATGTGTATCTGTGACAGGATAATGTGTAATAATGTGTATCTTGTACTCGCTGACAGGAACCATATTTGTCACTTGCCTTTAGCTTCTACATCTCTCTCTCTATATATATATTTATATCTGACTGATCTCACTGACACTGAGACATTATTATTATTATTATTATTATTATTAGTTACTATTGTATCTTCTCCTGCCCATGAGACACAATGTATAACACTGCTAATATGTCACTGTTCTTTAGCTTCTATCTCTCTCTCTCTCTATATAGATCTACCTGATCTCTGACACATCATCATTATTATTATTATTATGAATTCTCAGTTACTATTGTATCTTCTCCTGCCCATGAGATACAATGTATAACACTATTACTATACATATTTCTCTCTCTCTCGCGCTCTCTCTCTCTCTCTCTCTCTCTCTCTCTCTATTCTTGGGACACAGTTCTTTATTATTATTATTATTATTATTATTATTATTGTTATTACGCTTAGTTACTATTGTATCTTCTCCTGATCATGAGATACAATGTATAACACTGCTAATATGTCACTGTTCTTTAGCTTCTTTACATCTCTCTCTCTCTCTCTCTCTCTCTCTCTCTCTCTATATATATATAGATCTACCTGATCTCACTGACACATCATTATGATAATATTATTATTAACTCTCCGTTACTATTGTATCTTCTCCTGCCCATGAGATACATGAGATACAATGTATAACACTATTACTATACATATTTCTCTCTCTCTCTCTCTCTCTCTCTCTCTCTCTCTCTCTCTCTCTCTCTCTCTCTCTCTCTCTCTCTCTCTATTCTTGGGACACAGTTCTTTATTATTATTATTATTATTATTATGCTTAGTTACTATTGTATCTTCTGATCATGAGATACAATGTATAACACTGCTAATATGTCACTGTTCTTTAGCTTCTTTACATCTCTCTCTCTCTCTCTCTCTCTCTCTCTCTCTCTCTCGCTCTCTCTTTCTATATATATATATATATATATATATATATATAGATCTACCTGATCTCTGACACATCATTATTATAATATTATTATTAACTCTCTGTTACTATTGTATCTTCTCCTGCCCATGAGATACAATGTATAACACTGTTTCTATACATATTTCTCTCTCTCTCTCTCTCTCTCTCTCTCTCTCTCTCTCTCTCTCTCTCTCTCTCTCTCTCTCTCTCTCTCTCTCTCTCTCTCTCTCTCTCTCTCTCTCTCTCCCTACCTGATCTCACTGACACATCATCATCATTATTATTATTATGAACTCTCAGTTACTATTGTATCTTCTCCTGCCGATGAGACACAATGTATAATGCTGCTGCTATACATAAATATACATATATATATATATAATTTCACACACACAATCTGTCACTGATATTCCCCATTCTTGGGACACAGTTATTTATTTTTATTATTATCAGGGTTATTTACTCAGAACAGTCTCAGGCTTCAGATAACGTTATGGGTTAGTGCTGGGGGGCTGCCGGGAGGTTTATGCATTTAAACATTATTTTTCTATAGTTGAATAGATGGAGGGAATCGGTGGTGTAACTAGATATTACTGGGCCCCACAGCAAATCATTTTTTCAGGCCCCCAAAATATTTAGTAGTTGACTTATTTTAATTAATATTTATTGAAATGCATTAGGGACATAAACATGGTGTGCTCCTTAAAGGTTACCACCTAAGTTATTAAGTGTACTTTAAACCTATATTTATATTTTCTATGCAGGCACGGATACTACCGGACTTCTGATTGGGGATTGCAGTATGTCTTAACTCATCTCCGTCCTGTGAGGCTGAAGAAAAAAAAAAAAGTTCAGACGCAGGTGTCATTCTCTAACTGCTTCCATCATCGCTGCTCGGATACCCTAGTGACAGGTGAGACAGAAGTGACACAATATGACTTGTGGTTCCGTATTTTTTTGGGCTTTATTTGTAATGAACATAAATGAGCGCGTGATATTCTATCAGGGCTGGAAATAGGGTGGGCAGAAGCAGCAGGTGCATAGTAGTAATGTACGAGTCAGGAAAAACTCAACCCAACTGTAGGACCCACACTTAACTGGTATCTGCATCTTCTCGCTCTGCATGTTACTTCTATGCATGCCTTTGCTTCCATGACAGGGAATCTTCAGATGCAAAGGAGGCGTGTACTTTCCCACTCTGACCCGCTCCCAACCCTAACATGCTATGGACACCCAAATTTCAACCCGCACATCATTAGAGCATAGGGCACAACAGAGGTGAGGTGGGGTGATGCTAACATTTTCTGCCTAAGCCTAGTCTATCTGAGTTGAAGCTGCCTGACTGTTGATGTGCAATAGTAATGAGCATGAAGCACCATTCCACAGTGTAAAACTCCCACCTGCACATCCCTGCACCAGTCCCCGCTCATCAGTTCACTCTTGGGCGCCACTTATAGAAAATCATGATCCCCTGTTGTACTATAGAATAATATTGGATGTCACCAAGGGCATTAGTCAACATATAAAAGCTTGAGGCTGCAGAGTTGGTCATATAAATGACTTCTAATATCTTCGTATATAGTAGGAGGTGCATTATTTGTTATAATATACAAGTTTCCTAGAGTCACATGACACATACACAGCTCTTGTGTATTGCCGATAACTTAGCATAAGGTTTATTTGAGTTGTAATGTGAACGTTGATGACAGTAGTGATTGTAGTCTTCGTAGAACAGCATTACAGTGTTTTTGCACAGATTACACTTATAAACCGAAGGTATATGACAGCAGACCCTGCCGTGTTATAACAGAGAAACTATTGCTATTGCTCATTTTGTTCACAGAGCTTTATTGGTCCTTTAAATGTCAGTTTTTGCTCGGAAATGCTTCCCGGTGATTTGTTTCCATAGCAACAAATCTCCATGTGCGATATGAGCTTTAGTTGCCCTTTAAGATGTGCTGACATATTTATTGGTGACAGTTTTCCCAAGATGCAGACTTGCTTGTTAAAGGAGATTACTCCAATACAATAGGCTTTCTATAAAGTTTAGAAACCTTTTCCAGGCATTTTGTTACTGATCAGTTTCCTACGATAAGAACATGTGACATTCCCACATGTCTCTCTGTTTTTCTGGCTGTCTCTCTGTACCAGACTATTCCATTGGCTCCCTTGGGTGCCATCTATGTTTTGTAGTGTGTATGTGTTGTGTTGCCTCCTGAAGCAAGCACAAGGATTCATTTAATTACCTCTATGTAGAAAAAACACAATGGAAGCAGGATTGGAATAATGACATTTGCCTTATGTATCAAAAGCAAAGGCCCCATACAGTATTTCCTCATGATGAAAATGCACCAATACGTTTGCCCAATTTAATTCATTTAATTTATATTCTGCTCCGTTTGTTTTTGAGCCACCGATTTTAATAATGATTTTTTTTTCCAGGAGAAGGTCCCTTGGGTTCCTTTCTCCATTCCTTAGGAGTTATCAAGCTGGCGATGTCGCGAGTACCCAGTCCCCCTCCCCCGGCTGAGATGTCCAGTGGCCCCGTGGCAGAAAGCTGGTGCTATACTCAGGTGAGTGACTTGATGGCTGGTCTCTTGGGAGACCTAACTACTAATCAGTGTGTTATGTGGAAGCTCAGCCCTTTAAAGAAGGAGGAAAGCTACCAAAGCAGTTATTGCCAATAGATAAGCCACAATAGTGCAAGCTATAAAACTATATTTATTCTGCAGAATGCTTTACCATACCTGAGTAAAAAGCTCTAGAAGCTTTATCTGTTTGTTTAGCATAGCAGCTGCCATATTAGCTTGTTGTGACATCACTTCCTGGCTGAGTCTTTCTGCTCACTCATAGCTCTGGGCTCAGATTACAGCAGGGAGGGGGGGAGCAAACTGAGCATGCTCAAGCCCTAGCCGTGGAGGTTTAAGCTGAAAACAGGAAGTCTGATACAGAAGCCCATGAGTACACAATAGAAGGAAAGAAATGTGCTGTTTCTTTTGACAGAGGACTCAGAGCAGCATTACTTTGAGGGTTTACTGGTGTATTTATATAGACCTTTCTGATAAAGCTTACTTCATTTTAACCTTTCCTTCTCCTTTAAATGTGTTTATCTTCTGACCTCCTCAGATTAAAGTTGTCAAGTTTTCCTACATGTGGACCATCAACAATTTTAGCTTTTGCCGAGAGGAGATGGGGGAGGTGATCAAGAGCTCAACCTTCTCATCAGGCGCCAATGACAAACTTAAATGGTAAGTGGGTGGAGTGAAAATTGCCTTTCCTCTTCATTTGTGTTGTTTGGTTTCTCACATAACAGGATAACAGGAACCCTTGGGTTTTATTCCAGACCTTGACCAGGTTCATTTTTGTCGCTTAGAAGTGCAGGTTGCAAAGCTGTATGTGATAGGAACTCCATGTCTGAAATTCATTGTGACAAGGGGTATATTTAGAAGCAAAAGAAAGTTAAACTGATATTCGCTGCAGAACTGAGCGATTCGTATGTTTCCCCTGTATATGCAGGTGCTTGCGGGTTAATCCCAAGGGACTGGATGAGGAGAGTAAAGACTATCTATCCCTTTACCTATTGTTGGTCAGTTGTCCAAAGAGTGAGGTGCGCGCCAAGTTTAAATTCTCCATTCTGAATGCCAAGGGAGAGGAGACCAAGGCAATGGGTAGGTTTTAGGGCCTTCTGCCCCGTCTCTTTGCTCTGCTTCTGTTTCCTGTTCGGCTTTCACACCTGCTGGTTTCTTCTTCCACAGAGAGTCAGCGGGCCTACCGGTTTGTTCAGGGCAAGGACTGGGGCTTCAAGAAATTTATCCGCAGGGACTTTTTACTCGACGAGGCCAATGGCCTTCTTCCAGATGACAAACTTACACTCTTCTGCGAGGTATATATGTCTGGTAACCTGCTTCTGGAATTTACCACTTAATGCCGAAACTCCCTAGTCGAATTTGACCGTTTTGACCAAAAATTGGAATTTCTAATTTTCAATTTGACCCTTGATAAATCCGTTCCAATGTAATTATTCCACCGCACACCTGTAGTTCACTTAACCTGCAATGGTGGTGCTGGTCCTCTGTAGTAACTGCACACGTTTATAAACAGATCCGCACACACACAATGTCATGCAGTCGGGGGGATTGACCCCTTTTATTTGTGCCACCAGAAAATCAACCCTCCCTTCATCAGGATCCTGATGAAGGGAGGGTCTCAAACCCCCCCCCCCCGAAACGTTGATTTTCTGGTGGCACAATAAAAGGGGTCAATCCACTGACTCCTTGATAAATCTGCCCCATTGCTAAGGGCCAAGCCTAGTTAACCAGCACCTTCAGTGCAGTGTAATTGAAATATAGGTGTGCGGTACATTAAGGAGTGTGTCAGGCACATGATAACACAGTAAAAAAAACACAGTCCACTGCCAACAATATAAAATAAATTAAAAATTTTTTACTAAAAGACAAAAGTAAGAGGTATATATGTTTTTATTGCAGTCTGCAGTACCGTTTCCCCCCAATAGACCTCTCTTCGCTCACTGATATCACTCACCCTGCTGTTCTGTTTTGTACCCTAGGTTAGTGTGGTGCAGGATTCTGTCAACATTTCTGGCCAGAACACAATGAACATGGTCAAAGTCCCAGAATGCCGCCTTGCGGATGAACTCGGAGGACTGTGGGAGAATTCTCGTTTCACGGACTGCTGTCTCTGTGTGGCTGGCCAAGAATTCCAGGCACACAAAGCCATCCTGGCAGGTATGTGGTTTATTTTAAAGGGTTGTTCACCTTTAAATTATCTGTTATTATGATAGAGAGAGAGAGAGAGTGATATTCTGAGACAATTTGCAATCAGTTTTAATTTTTTATTATTTGTGGTTTTTGAGTTATTTAGCTTTTTATTCAGCAGCTCTCCAGTTTGCAGTTGCTAGGATCCAAATTCCCTTAGCAACCATGCATCGATTTGAATAAGAGACTGGACTATGGATAGGAGAGGCTTGAATAGAAATATGAATAATAAAAAGTAGCAATAACAATACGTTTGTAGCCTTACAGAGCATTTGTTTTTAGATGGGGTCAGTGACCCCCCTCCCTTTGACAGCTGGAAAGAAAGGCAAGTAATTAAAAAACTGTAAACATTAAATAAAGAAGACCAATTGAAAAGTTGCTTAGAATTGGCCAGTCTATAAGATAAGTTAAAAGTTAACAGAAATATCAACCACCCCTTTAAATGCAATCCGTGTTGCACATAATCACAAGTTGTGGTTTCATTATCCCGGTTGAAGTACCACTTCTGATTGGTTGATGTGTCTTACACAGCCAGGGCAAATTTTGCTTGTCTTTGGCTATAACTCTTCTTATGGTTATTTTTCTGGTACATTTATTACAAGCAAGTGCACCTCTTTCTGACCCAATTTCTGAGATCAATATCATTTTACACGTCCATTTGAGCGAATTGGTGATTTTTGGTTTTCTGTTTGTTTAGCGCGGTCTCCTGTGTTTAGCGCCATGTTTGAGCATGAAATGGAAGAGAGCAAAAAGGTATGTTTGTTTTGCTTTTTCGTGGGATCCATCAACAAATACAGGTCCAAGATCATAGTCTCGCCTCTAATCCAAGTGTCCAGCTTCAGAGTCCTGCATGGTGGCTGTCACTATAATAGAGGTTGAGGTTTGACTGGGATTTTAATACACTCATTGCACTCTAGGTAATGAATGTAATACAGGTATGGGATCCGTTATCCTGAAACCTATTATCCAGAAAGCTCAGAATTACAGAAAGGCCTTCTCCCATAGACTCCATTATAATCAAATAATCCTACTTTTAAAAAATGATTTCCTTTTTCTGTGTAATAATAAAACAGTCGCTTGTACTTGATCCCAACTAAAATATAATTAATCCTTATTAGGGATGCGCCGAATCCAGGATTTGGTTCGGGATTCAGCCTTTTTCAGCAGTATTCAGATTCAGCCGAATCTTTCTGCCGGGCCGAACTGAATCTGAATCCTAATTTGCATATGCAATTTATGGGCGTGGAGGGAAATCACGTGACTTTTTGTCACAAAACAAGGTAAACAAACAAAGTAAAAAATGTTTTCCCCTTCCCACTCCTAATTTGCATACGCAGATTCAGTACGGTCCGGCTTCGTTCGGATTCGGTTCAGTATTCGTCCGAATCTTTTGCGAAGGATCCGGGGTTCATTCGAATCCAAAATAGTGGATTTGGTGCATCCCTTATTGGAGGCAAAACCAGCCTATTGGTTTATTTCATGTTTATGTGATTTTCTAGTAGACTTAAAGTACGAAGATCCAAATTATGGAAATATAATTTATCTGGAAAACCCCAGGTCCCGAGCATTCTGGATAACAGGTCCATTCTGGATTCATCGTATACCACACCTATCAACCAAAGGAAGGATAGAAGAAAAGCAAAATATATTAGTTTATCCTCCAACAGATTTACTGTGTTCACTTTACTAATATTCCTATATAATTCAGTCTTTGGTTATTTTCCCACCCCTAGAGTATAGTTAACACATTATAAGCATATAATATATAATACAAATAGAACACTTTGTCTGCAAAGTGTATCATCGTCAGAAGAGTAACAGGTTTTATGATTTCAGAACCGCGTGGAGATAAAAGACGTGGAACCGGACGTGTTTAAAGAAATGATGTGTTTCATCTACACGGGGAAAGCCTCCAACCTTGACAAAATGGCCGATGATTTATTGGCTGCAGCAGACAAGGTAAGAGCTTTGCAGACTGGGGATGTGAAGTGAATGTTGACGGGGCATTTTTATGCGAGCTCCTATAAAACCATTAGGTGTGTGTATGTAATGCATTCTCATTTTTTCTTTTTTTTTTTTTTTATCTGACAATTTTTTTTTATAGTTTTCAGCAATACAATCATTATATTGGTATATAATCGTTTCAACTATTGCAGGTATACTCATTAAGTTAACCAAAATAATAGACACCCAATTAAACCAACAAAAAAAAAAACACAAAACAAACAAACGAAAAAAAATGTAATCTAATTTTAAAATGACAGTGATTGGTGGCTTCATCTAGGGATACGCCCAATTGTTATTTGCACAAATTTATATGGGATTTCTGCAAATATTCTTTGTTCAGGGACCTGAGACTGTATAAACACAGTTCAGTTTGCCAGATCTAAAGCTTTAAAAAAAAAAACAATCCGAGGATTTGTCTTACACAGGGGTCCCCAACCTTTTTTGGCCCTGGAGCCAAAGAAGAGGCAATTTTTTTTTTTGTTTAACTGTCCGTAGGCCGGTTCTGGCGGTTAGGGACCCCTGCTTATCTACAAAAACTTCAAAAACTTTCATGAGGAATCCAGTGTAGTAAAAAAAACTGTAGCACATTGGAATTTGTAAGTATAATCTTTAGATATTTGTTGCACCGTTACAAGCATTTGGGTTGATGAACTTTAGAAAGAGGGTCTGGAACAGGCTGTCATGTGACTGTAATCTAATCACGGGGCACGACAGAGCTGAGACTTGGCTCCCTTTCTGCAGAGGGAAGGATAATGGTGAGAGGCCCAAGGAAACACGATATTAAAATATTCCCAGAAGGTGCAAATGAAAAGAAAAACACAGGAAGAGAAAAGAGAGGGAGGAAGGAAACCTTATACTAAACTGGAACTCCCAGGAGCTAAGAATCCCTGGCAGTGGTACTATAGCCAGAAATGATAAATTGGTTGCCCCAGTGTAGAGGAAGACTGGACGGCAAGATAAACGTGCAGCAGAAGGGACAAATTGCCTGAATAAACTGAAATGCCTGGAAATCGAGTGGTATAGAATTTTAGTAACAATGCCATAGTAACAAGTGAAAGGGAAAGGAGAGATGAAACAGATAAATTCAATGGTACAAACACAACTTGGTAATCTTAGAAGAGACCTGTGTCTTACAGTGCTAAATGCATCTTTTATTCCTGCAGTATGCGCTGGAGCGTCTCAAAGTGATGTGCGAGGAAGCGCTGTGCAGTAACCTGTCCGTGGAAAATGCGGCAGAAATTCTCATTTTGGCCGACTTACACAGCGCAGATCAACTGAAAACGCAGGCTGTGGACTTCATCAATTAGTGAGTATGGGACGGGGGGAACAATGTGATGCTTAAGGGAACGAAAATAGAAATGAGGGGTGAATAACCACTACCATTAAACCCTAAAAATGAATAGGACTAAAAACTGCATATTTTATATAGTGAACTTATTGCACGAGGCTAAAGTTTGAGCTTGTCAATAGCAGCAATGATCCAGGACTTCAAACTTGTCACAGGGGGTCACCATCTTGGAAAGTGTCTGTGACCCTCACATGCTCAGTGGGCTCTGATTGGCTGTTGAGAAGCTAAGCTTAGGGCTCGTCACTAATTATCCAGCAGAAAATGACCTTCCCTGGCTGTAATATAAGCTGATGCTACAGGTTTGCTGATTATTCAATTCTGATGCTAATTGCACTGGTTTCTGTGCTGCCATGTAGTAATAATGTGTATTAATTACTAATCAGCCTTATATTGTGACATTTCTATTCTATGTGTACTGTATATTGTGAGTGGCTCCCTAAGCTCAGTAAGTGACAGCAGCACAGAGCATGTGCAGTGAATCAGCAGAAAAGAAGATGGGGAGCTACTGGGGCATCTTTGGAGACACAGATCTTTACTGCTAAAGGGCTGTGATTGCCTTGGGCTGGTACATAGGCACAAAACATCATGTACAACATTTCTACCTACTTCTTTTGTTCGGCTTTAGTTGTCCTTTAAGAAGGGGTTGGATGGTGTTTAGCAAGTGAAGGAATACAGGGTTATGGGAGATAGCTCATAGTACAAGTTGATCCAAGGACTGGTCCCAAATGGGGCAAATTGGAGAGGCTTCAATCAAAAGGGTTTTTCGCCTTCCTCTGAATGAGCTAGCAGTTAGGCAGGATATATATAAACCTAAAAGGTTGAACTTGATGGATTTGTGTCTTTTTTTTCAACCTAACTTACGACGTGACTATTACTTTCTCACAGACACCTCAATGTGTTGTTTATTGTCTCCTTTTCAATCTCTTTCCTCAGCCACGCCTCTGATGTGATGGAAACGTCTGGATGGAAGTCTATGGTGGTGTCTCACCCACACCTGGTCGCAGAAGCATATCGCTCTCTAGCATCCGCCCAGTGCCCCTTCCTGGGCCCCCCACGCAAACGCCTGAAGCAATCATAAAGCTCTTCATCAGACATCCCAACGTTTCTCCTGGAGACACTCGACTTTCCCTCAAAGCATGAGAGACATTGGTGGGGCAGTCTGATTGGAGGTTCCCCCACGTTGTGTGATTGGCCTCCCCACTCCCCGTGCCTCGTTGGCTGGACTGAGCCTCCTCTCTCCCTTATTTCCGAGTGAGGAGCAGGGGCCATGGTGGAATAAAATGCTCTATTTTATGGATGGCCGTTTAAGACTGGGACTTTCCTGTTATTTATAGGGACAGAGAGCAGCTTTAAGTAGCCGCTTGCTTTTTTTCCTGTCTCGTAGGACATTGGAGCAGAGAAATTTAAGGGCTGAGCATTTTCCGCAGCTCTCCTTCTTGCACCCAGAGTTGGAGGCGGGCTAAACATATGCCATTTACTCTGGGATGTTTTACTTTCTTTGCTATGCTTTCCTCATTCCTTTCCTCTCCCATAGCTTTTATTTTACATTTTTTAAATGCCTCCTTCAAAGTTTGGTTTTTAATCCTTCCACATTCTTTTTCTTCCATCTCGCCTTTTAGTTCTTACAGAAATCCCTCTCCAGCTTCCAGGTCCTTCATCGATGCTTCAGAGCCGTTTCAATTTATTTTGATTTTTCCAGAATATAATAATTCCTATTTTGTATTGTGCGGTACAATCCTTTAAGCGTCTTTAACGATTCCCACCGAGAGATGTCAAAGCTTGTTCTTCTGGGTCAGAAACATTCCTGGCCTGACCACGTCAGCTCTAATACCCACCATGCATTCTGGCAAGACCCCGTCCAATGATTACGGTTGCAAGATAACTGAATTCTCTGTTTTATAACTGCACTTTGAGATATCAATCAAAAAAAACAGGAGCCTGCAGAGTTTACAAGTCAAGGAGGAGGAAAGCCAATAGATTAGTCACAATAGTGCAAGCTATAATACTATATTTATATTTTACCATACCTGAGTAAACAGCTCTAGAAACTGTCTCTGTTTGTTCAGGATAGAAGCTGCCATATTAGCTTAGTGTGACATCACTTCCTGCCTGAGTCTCTCCCTGCTCACTCATAGCTCTGGGCTCAGATTACAGCAGCGAGGGGAGGAGGTGAATAGGAGCAAACTGAGCATGCTCAAGCCCTAGCCCTGGAGGTTTAAGCTGAGGACTCAGAGCAGCATTACTTTGAGGGTTAACTGGTGTGTGTGTGTGTTACCTGCGCAAACATAGGACTGTGTCCCCCTCATTAAAACAGATCACTGATTAAAAAAAATCTCATCTCTGCAGCATTCTGGGAAGCTTAAATATTAGGGATGCACCGAATCCACTATTTTGGATTCGGCTGAACCCCCGAATCCTTTGTGAAAGATTCGTCCGAATTATGTATCCTAATTTACATATGCAAATTAGGGGTGGGTAAGGGGAAAACATTTTTTACTTCCTTGTTTTGTGACAAAAAGTCACGCAATTTCCCTCCCGCCCCTAATTTGCATATGCAGATTTGGATTTGGTATGGCCGGGCAGAAGAATTCGGCCGAATCCTGCTGAAAAAGGCCGAATCCCGAACTGAATCCTGGATTCGGTGCATCTCTACTAAATATTGCAAATATTACTTAAATGTGGCAAGCTCACCTATAGTTTTCCTTTGTACAGGTATGGGATCCGTTATCCAGAAAGCTCCGAATTACAGAATGGCCGTCTCCCATGGACATTTTTTTAAAAACAATGTCCTTTTTCAGGGTAATAATAAAACAGTCGCTTGTACTTGATCCCAACTAAGATATAATTAATCCTTATTGGAAGCAAAACCAGCCTATTGAGTTTACTTAATGTTTATATGATTTTCTAGTAGTCTTAAGGTTTGAAGAGCCAAGTTACAAAAAGATCCATTATCCGATAAACCCCAGGTCCTGAGCATTCTGGATAACAGGTCCCTTACCTGTACTATTTAAAAGCGTAGTTCACCTTTAAATTCACTTTCGAATATGATCCAGACTGTGATATAGTGAAATGATTTAGCGTTTTGTCCAGCAGCTCAATAGAGTAGAATGTCAGCCTTGATCTTGTTGCCAGGGTCCAATTTACCCTAGCAACCAGGCAGCTTGAATGTGTGGTCAACTCAAAAGCTCTTTCCGGTGGGAGGTTGTTTACTGTATTTAGTGAGACGGGCATTGAGCAAATGCATTTTGGGGTTTGGCAGATATGGAGCTGCTGTTGTCAGCAAAATAAGGGGCGGGCAGATGGCCGACCTCCAATGAGAAGTCTTGGTTATTGATCCTCTGGCTTATATTGTTTCGATTGGTTAAATCATGCCCCGCCCCCTCCTATAATAAGAGAAACGTTCCACCTACTCACAACGAGTAATTAACTCTAGTTTTGTTTTACTGAATCCCTTTCCTGAAGTATGAGTGCATGCTGTGCGGTTCATCTTCACTATTCATAGGGACCCCATTATGACAAGTCTCTCTTACGTTATATATGAAATGGCGTTGATAATTGGAGCCCATAATTAGAGATCTGTAACCATAAAGCAAAGTGGCAGCCACCCCGTTTCCTGCTGTAAATAAGGATGTGACGGGAATGCAGCGCTGCACTGCTGCAAATTCATGACATCATTTTTTTTTATGTTTTTCCCTGCAGCAGCAGCTTTATCCATGAAAGGCATATTGTTCACTTTATAATCAACTGTCAATATTAATGCCGATAATGGTATCCAACGCCGATTACACCTTTGTTTATTATTTTTTTTCCAGTTATTTAAAAGGTCAGTGACTTTAAAAGTGACAATTAATTTCGGCTGACGATATTTATTTTTATCCTGTTCATGTAAAAAAAAAAAAATCTATTTCTTTTGAAACAAAAGTCCTGTTTATTTGTATTGCAGCTGCTGAATGAAGGGGTGATCCCCTAATTACTAGCAAATAAGCCCCACCCAGTGTTGTTGCCTTAGATTATACATATTCACAATGGGTCCCCAAAAAATACAATAATTAAACTTTCTAGAAATGTTCAGAATTCTATGTAAATACTTTAAAGGCATTTTCATGTCCTGGTAGTACAGTTCCTTTAAGGGCAGTTCACCTTTAAATTATTTTTTTTAGTATGATGAATGTTTGAGACAATTTTCAGTTTTATTGTTTTACATGTTTTTTGCAGTGTTTTGTTCAACAGCTATCCAGTTGCTATGGTCTGATTTACCCTAGCAACCTGAATAGGAGAGGGCCTGAACAGAAAGAGAAGTAGAAGAAAGCGCCAATAACAACTGTAGACTCTCAGAGCAATAGTGTTTTTTAGTTGCCGGGTCGGTGACCCCCCCCCCCATTTGAAAGCTGGAAAGGGGAAATAATATGTTTCTATTAAAAGAGAGCGTGAAGAAAGTCAGATGCTGATGAGGATAATGAAGAGTAACTTGATTATTTCAGTCCTATGAAGCTTCTATTGAATTTTCATTTTTAGGATCGTTCCTCCTTCAACAAATGCTCAAAGTGAGCAAGGGTGTTTTAGCTTCGGCAGTGTCACTTTAATTATCTGGAGACTGTACCAACTGCTCGGCAGGCAGGGGTGGATAGACAGCGTCTGATCATTCGGCGCTTTATTACTCGTCTACAGATTTCCCGCTCCTTGTATTTGATATGCCTTGCCTTTAGGGTTGCCACCTTTTCTGGAAAAAACTACCGGCCTTCCTATATATTTATCTTTTTTCCCTACTAATAACATTGGAATAAACCATAATTTTTACCTGCCAGGCCAGTAAAATGGGCAACCCTACTTGCCTTAAAGGGGAACTATCCTGTTTGCTTTTTATGAGCAGTGGTAAGAAGACACCAGTCAACCTACGTGGTTGTCGGACAAGCACCATGCCAAGACTGCCGTTAAAGGGGAGATCTGGTCCCCAATTTTTGTTTTGACCCCCCGCCGCAACCCGGACTCCCCCGATCATGTGTGAATTAAACCTACCTTCAGCACATTGAGGGAGGGAGATCAGCGGGGTTCAGGACTGGGCCCACTGGGTTTTTTCCCGGTGTCCCGCCGGCCCAGTCGGACCCTGTGTTTAGGAGAAGTCTTAGCTGAATAATGCGCGGCAGGGCAAGGAATTCTGGGAGGTGCTGAGGAGTCGGGACTGGAAATGATTCTTATTGGCTGTGTTGCTGGGAGTTCTGATGCACAGTAAATAGTGAGGAATTCGAGACCCGCACTTTGTCATAACAATGTCCCCACATCTCACACATTGATGCTGTTGGAGTGTGAGCTCCATCTGTTCTGCACGAGAGCCGACTTGGAGCTGTCTGTGCTTCTCTTCTCATTGGCTGCCACTTCAGATACTCGTCTGCTCCAGTCGGGAGAGAGCCATAGCCATGGACTATAAGAAATACAGGGAATGTTATCTGTGATCCGTACATCCAACACATTATGTTTTGAACTATCCATCCAGGTAGAACTGGGCCTCTGACATGCTCTTCTCAGAGAAGGGGCCTGACTTATGAACCTTCTGCTTCTTATAAAACAATTCCCCAGATCCGTGATACCTAAAGTGAAGTTGGATCAGGAACCGGAGGGACCTACAGTGCAAGTAAATTCTTCCCTGTCATCGGCAGACTGGAGGTGACCTTTAAGTTGGCCATACATAGGGAGATCCTCACAACAAATGGGTAGATCTCTCCTCCGATATGCCCATTATTGGGATGATCCGATCATGTGCCCTAGGGCCCAATGATCGGATCACAACAAGAAGAATACAGGTGGTCAGATTAAAGAACCGATGCTGTTCTTGATCAGACGGGATTTTAAAACCCACCCAATCAACATCTTGCCGACTTTAGGAGGGCCCCATACACTGCCCAATAGACTGTTGTCAGCTTATAGCTTTACCTTATGGTTGCTATGGGTTACTAGAACATACTTTGACCTATTATTGCATTAACCCCAGTGCCACCCACTTCTGGAGGGAGCATTTCCGTTGCTATGGAGAAACAATGTGGCCTAGGTGTCTTTCTTGGCTATGACCAGTGCACAAGATGACATAAAGGCAGTGGCCAAAAAAAGGCTAAACATTAGTGATGTGTGGGCCGGCCCGATACCTGCTGGACCTGCAGCTAAAGTTTGGGCCGACCTTGCACTCCTCTTCGCGCGTGGTTGGCGGGTGCTGGTTGAGCTCTTCTCCTGCTCCCTACCACCTTCAAATGCTGGCTTCCATTTTCCGGGTTTTTTAGCTGTACGACTGCTCGCCCCGCCCCCTTTGTGACTTCATCGTTCCAGAAAAGGAACCTGGAATTCAGATGCGGTAGTGGGCTGAGGGAGGGTGGGTTAGGGTAGGGTGCTGCCCGTAAATCACTGCTAAAAGTGTAGCGTGCAGAACATTCCTTTGTTCCACTAGTTGGGTCAACAGCCCGAATTATCAGAACTTCAGGTGAAGAGGAGCTGCACCCACCCACCTTGGACCCATTGGCATCCCAAGTAAATCTGAGGGTTCCAGCACCTTCAGCCCCCCAACCCCAGCAGTTGAGAACCCAATAAGCATTTATAACTGCACATGCCTGGGAGCTGCCATATTACCTTTATCACTCGATGGTGGTCAAATTGTCAGGAGAGAATGGAAGAATGCTTGCAAGGCTTTCCCACGTGTAGCTTTTCATTTTAGCGACTGTTTTACTCTTATAACACAACAGGAGGGCTATGGGAAGTGATAATGAAACGACCTTTGAAGCTACTTCTGTCTTTACTGGTATGAAATAAAGCTAAATCATTGGCAAACTGCTGAGTGAGAGATTTTTATATAGTCCCCACCATGGTGCTGACATATCACCGCCCTACCTCAGTTGTGTGAGTTGAACAGTGCAGACACTTTCGGAATATACAGATTCGGAGCCGGCTTTTAAGTATTCAGAGTGGTGGCGGCTGTGCTTGAGCCGGGCATAAATTGTGTCGCTCGCTACATTGCCGGAGGGTTTTAACTTCCCGTCTCAGAATCAAGGTAAGGCTATAATTCTCTAGTAATAAAAATCTGATTAGGGGGAACAGATTGCGGCTTCCTATCCCAGAATTAGAATTTAAAGGGATATGAGATGTATATTTGCACCTTTTTTAAAGCAGGTACTTTGTTTCTGTTTCCCAGGTTAATGGTCGCAAAGAGCAGCCTTCCTGTTGTTCCCTAGATCCTTGGGCCTTGATTGGACCGGCCATTGGGTTCCTGTAGGGCAGTGATCCCCAACTTGTGACTCGCCAGTACCACGCTGCTCACCTTTGATGAGGTTCGATGTTGCTCCTAGTGGCCTCAAAGCAGGTCCTCATTTTTGTTTTTTTGACCTGGAGGCAAGTTATGGAGGCACATGGACCAGGTGTACTGCCAAAAAGACCCACCAGGGCTACAAATGGCTATTATGTTGCTCACCAAAACCATTCAACCCAACGGGCAGATGTATAAAAGAGATAGGAACTGGATGTGGTTAGGGTAAGGCCGGGACATAGAATCAATGCATTTAGCTCATTTATATATATATATATATATATATATATATATATATATATATATATATATATATATATATATATATATATATATACACACACAAATGGGCCATTAAATAGAATCCATAGTCTGTTTATAAGAACAAATGATTCCATTCATATTCCATTAAACAGACAGTAACATATGAAGGCAAAGCCGACTGCTCACACAGCATTCTTCTCTCTTCCAGATAGGAACTGCTATATTGCTTTCCTCTCAATGCTTCCCTAGGGGGTTCCTTTCCAATATGCCCCATATTCTCCCCAGACCGGCAACCCATACCAACCAATTAGACGTTTGCTTACACTAGACTTTCAGCAAGGCCGGTGCTCCTACTCCTATTATCTGTAATTTATATAACGCTGACGTATTCCACGGTGCTCCACATCAGAAACCGCTGACTGGTTGCTATTCCTTCCAAAGGTCCCTATGTTCATAGTCAAAAAGGTGGGGCCAGGTTTGGAGATGTGACCCATTTGTATAGATGTGGTCTGAATAGATTCAAGGACGTGGTTTGAGGAAACTTGATAGAACTCATTCAATGGCCATGATTAGAGGACACTGCCTCAATAGTAATTTAGCAGAGCCAATACATTGGGCAGCTCCCTCTTTTATAAAAGGAATGATCCAAAAGGGAATGCTTTGTGCTTTTCCCTTAGACTTTTATTGCAAAAGGAAGGGGATGTTATACTAAATATCCTTGCTTAGTAAAACTAGGATACTTACATAAAGTTTTATATTTCTAGACGTTCTAAAGTGAGGGTCCCCAACCACCAGTGTCGGACTGGCCCACCGGGATACCAGGAAAACTCCCGGTGGGCCAAGGTGTCAGTGGACCCTCCTAATTTTAAACATGTGGCTTATTTCATGGCCATCCTCCACCAGGGCCCTGGTCTAAAGGTGTTTGGGTGGGCCACTGGTCTAAGGGTTTTTGGAGGGCCCCTGGTGTCCCAGTCTGACACTGCCAACCACATTCAGATGCTAAAAGAGTTGAGGAGCAACACAAGCATGAAAAATGCTCCTGGGTGGTGCAAAATAAGGCTGTGAGTTGCTATTTTGTAGCAAACAGAACCTACAAGAGGTTCTGTTGGGCAGTGCACTTGTTTTCAATGCCACCAAAACGTGCCTTCACAGCAGAAATTCAAAAATAATAACCTGCTTTGAGGCCACTGGGAGCGACAACCAAGGGGTTAATGAGAAATATGTTGCCCGTAAGTCACTGGTTGGGGATCACTGTTCTAAAGCAAAGCTGGTCATACACCCCCCTCAGTATTATCTGCTGACTGCTCTCCAGGCAGAGATGGAAGCTCATTGGCCCAAGTATAAGGACAACCAATGGCTCCCTTGACCAATATCCGGTCAGAAATCAGCCAGATATCCAAAGACCCCTCTTATCATCTGCCAAATTTGTTTCAAGTGAAGTTAAGATCTTCTTGCTCAGTGACCCCACCCAACTGAGGAATCTTCTGGTGTGAAGATTTTTAATGTATTGTTGTAGTCTTTCTTCTAGCGCTAGGGTTGTAGTTGTCCTTATAGCTGAAACGTGTACAAAGGCATTTACAAAGATGTGTATCTAATTCACAAATTCATATAAAGATAAGGATACGGTGCAAGCAGGTCTTTGGTCAGTTTGGCCACTCATGCACTGGTTCCAGTAAAAAGATTCAATCATTTGTCCCCAAGGAGACTAAAGACTGGACCATGCCTATGCAAAATAATTTTAGGGCCCCTATACCTCCTGAACACCCCTTCAGTCTCAGGATCTGCGTCCCCTATAGTTTGTGGAGTAATGTTTTTCCTGGAAAGCAACGACCGACTAATAAAGGTGTAATGAGTTTGGTTGTCCCTCGAGAAACCATAACTGTCAATATTGTGTCAATAAATCATCAGGGACCAAAGGACCTCTGACCCTTCTTCGAGACTGAGCTAGAATCACATGGCCTTTGTATATTCCAAAATATGCCATAAGCAATAACATATCCCTCTTTAATCAGGCGTTGTTGCCCTTTAAACTTACATTGTTCCGTTGTCATGAGGATTCTTTTGTAAGGACACCATGGCTGCTGATTAACGACCTGAGCGGTGTAACTACTGTACGTACTGAGCCAGCCTGACCCGATACAGCTGCGTAAGCTTCTGTCCAGCAGTAATTACTCGCCTTTAATTAGATTCCCTTCGATCTTTCCTGGGACACCTATTAGACTGTGCTGCAAATGCCGTGAACTTGTTTACTCTTAATGACATTTCAGCTCCATTTAATCACCTTGGATTTTAATTGCGTGGCCCACCACCGGCACTTTTGTACTGCTAATATCTGTGTAGTTACACTTAACTCTCATTGGCTTTGGGGGGAGGGCGGATTACCCCCAATGTACATGTTTTATTGAATTTGTTTGTACCCTGTGTTATGGCAAACTCTGACTGACCACATCGTTTTAGGTGTGGGGAGGACAGTTTGAGAACAAAATCTAGTTGTTGCACGAGAGGCCAGTTCCAAATTAATGGCAACATGGAATAACACTGTAGATGGGAAGCAGTGAAGATTAAAGAATGTGGGAAGAACATCAATTTTAAAGCTCATAGAGGAATGTAGCATGTGATTCTGGCCAGAAATGAAATGTCTCTACTAGGGCAGGAGAAGAAAGGTGTGCCAAGCGATGGAGTTTGTGGCATGTTGGAGGTGGAAGATGAGTAAGTGAAGACTTGTGTGGGTTGATACAAATAATGTAGACTGGTAAGTGAAGAGTTGTGTGTCCAGAGGCCAATGGTGAAGATTTGTAGATGAAGAAGTGGTGTATCTTGATAGAAGAAGGGCAGATTGGAAGGTGTCTCGGAACATGGTGTCTACAGTAGAAAGGGAAGAGTCTTGTGTCACGATACATGGACTGAAGATAAGTAAGGATGGACCTTTAGCTGGGGATGTGCATGGGAGAGAAAGACGGAGCAGAACAAGTGAAGATGAACTGATATACTAGGAAGGAAAGTGGGTTTAACCAAATTAGGCCAAACAGTGATGAGATAAAGAAGAGCAAGACCTTGACGGGACATCTGAATACAACAAGGAACATTATCCAATACAGACGGCTGGAAATCAGAGGGAATGGGTAGGAGGGAGGGCTAGAGGACAGGAATGATGGCTGGTGGACAGAGGGGGGTGTAGGTGTAAGGGCTGGAGCAGAGAGAGAAGGTGATTAGGAGGGAGAGAAAGATGGATGGTGTGTTGTGGCAGAACAGCTGCTGTTGGGATCAGTACAGAAAGATGCTGAGCAGGGGACGTGTGGACTGGTAATTAGTGATTAATACGCACAGCTACCGGGATCACACACACTGTTCTCTCTTTCTTTATATTTAGTTGCACAGAACAAGCGAGACAGAGACAGAAAGAAAGGGGGGGGGGAAAGAAAAGGATTGGGGTTTCCAGTGGGTTCTGAGAAAGAAGAAAGAAAGAAGGCTTGCTTTTTCCTTTGCAAATTCTGCTCCCATAGCTGTAAGGAAATGATGAATTCAAAGTATTGTGTGATATACACGGAAGGCCTTTCATTATACAGATAAATCACGATACTGGATTACTGATAAGAGATAATGTACCCATATTCCAAACACATCACCTTGTGAACCTAAATAAGAATGTTTGTATGCCAAGGTGGGACTTCACTTTTGTATGAATGGAGGAGGGGAAGGCCTGTTGGGTTTCTGTGATTGAGGAGAGTCATGTGGTGCTGGAAGGTTAAGAGAGAAAAACCCACCACTTCCAGTAAATTGAGAAGAGGAGCATCAGGTACAAGGGGAGTAGGGTGCTTTCCAACAAGGAGAGTAAGCAGTTAGTAGACTGGTAGTCCCTAATCAGTAGGAATGAGAGAGAAGGCATAGGCCTAGTGCAAATGTGTTTACATCTGTCTGGAAGGGGCTGGTGAGATAGGACTGGATGCCTTCTAGAAATAACTACCCAGTGGGTGGCAGTGGGAGGGCCCAAAATGGCTTGTTTGGGTGGATGAACTAGTTCCTCTTGAGCAAGGGACTGTTTGTCAACTTAGTAGCGTGTGTGTTATATATGGAAAAGCACTAAGAAAACACCTGTAATGGACTTGTTTGAAGGACACAGGTCAATATCTTAAAAGCATGAAAGAACTAGGGATATTGTCTACAGACAACTATATAGACAAACCTCAGTCTGCATCCAGGTATGTTTCCAAACTTATATATGTGAACAAACTCCATTTTGCCTTTCCGTAGAACTTTCCAAGATCCCATTCTAAGTATTCTGTGGACTTTGGGTAATAACGTGGACACAACTTGCCCAAGTCAAAGTAAGAAAAAAAGTATCAAAAACTTGCTTTCATTGTCACAAACCATTGACTGGTTACAGGCCATGAATCCAGTATGGATATGCTGGGACTCATTTACTAACACCAGGCATATTTGGGTGCAATAGACCATAGGAACCAACCAGCAAACAGATTTAATTGGTCTACTATAGGTACAGCATTGAAAGACGGTTACTGAAGCCTCCAAGCTACCTATATATACACAGTCAGACCCAACTCAACGCATTTCGGACAAGAACTTGCACACGGCAGATGAGTTGTTTATTGGTTGCAGCAAGTGTACACAGATCATGTTCATCTAGCACAGAACCGTTGAAATTATAGGACAAACACCCAAACCTTACACATTGGTTGTACTAAAGTAAATTATTTCTGATGGGGAACTCCTATTAATAAATAGATATATATATAAAAAAAGAATTTCAATAGTTGTCTCATTTCAGAAAATAATGGGTCATGCCCAGTCAATGGTATATTGTAATGGGTGGAAGCAGAGGTTGAGGGTTAGAGTTAATGTGGGTACATGTTTGTCCCAGGACTAGTTGGCAGGTATTTGGAATGGGACTACAACATGGGCACTGCCACCCATGGAGCTACTCTAAAGGGGTACATATTAGGTACAACAATTTACAGGAGCCACAGAGTATTCCATTTTTCTTAAAGGGGGGTCGAGAACATCACACCTTATGGAAACGCCATCGTTGAAGTGTCAGTCCCAGAGGAGCAGTTCGACCCAATGACCTAAATAATTCCTTATACTGTGCCCACAAATGTAACCACTTTGGGTCAACGTTCTAAAAGGTAATCTTTCTGCTTTTGGCATTGACCTTAATTTATTTGCCGTGTGGGGGCTACGACCTTGGTCCTGTAACAGATAAACATTCTCAACAGCCTGTAAATTGAAAGCCACCGCAAGATCACACCGGATATTCACCAGCTTGCTATGTGGGCTATTCCATAGACACGGTGTACGTTCCTGGTGTAAAGTCCCTTAGAATGACAGTTCTACTCTGTGTCCACATTCTCCACAAGTACAAAGACACCACAATAGACCAGACCAAAGGCACGGGAAGTCCATAAAAAGTTCCAAAGTTGGCTCCATTTTGGCATTCCTGCTGGTATCACCATCCAACATCGTCGTCTTTTCTTCAGCCGGAAGGTGAGTAAGGGGAGCTGTTATGATAGTTGTAGTCAGGACAGACCTTCTGCACCAGCCTGTAATCAGTGGTGTAAAAGGAGACATAAACACAAACAATCTTGAAAGGTTGAGAGCAGGTCCAGGAGACCCGACTGTGCGTTTGCTGCTGATGACAAGTTTTTGACGGGTCATGGGGACAAAGACCTGTTTTAATGGCCTTATCCACCTTTTCAAACTCAACCCTGCAGTTGAAGATCTTGGATTCCTTCGCTTCTACATACATCTGCTGCTCCAGGTCAAAGTCAAGAATTTTGGAGGGTGGAACAAGGCTGACAGACACATTCCCCTGCCCGGTGGAGTTGTGTCGGAAGTACACACTAAAAGACCCATTTCCATGGTCGACCACTTTCCCAGTAATAAGAAGGTTGAGTTTCACCGTCTTGATATTAGAGTAGAAGTCACCCCAACCAAAGACTTTTTTCGTTCGTCCGGTCGACCTAAGAACCGATTGGCGTCTACTCCTGGAGGGTACCAGGGGTTCTTGATTTTGACCCAACTCTGAAAGACTGCTGAGAACATTCCAGAACTCAGGGGAGCTTGACAGAAGTTGGAGAACAGTGGAATTTTGGTTGTTTGAGAAGCGAGATCGAGAAGAAGAAGGAGGTTTCCTCCTGGGTATTCTGGTTCTTGGGTGGGGTTTAGACTCTGGCTGGTCTTCATCATCGGGGTCACTGGAGGAATCTTCTTGGCCACAGATAACCTGCAGGACAGATATGATGTAAAGTGTAATTATTGGATGGATTGGCATTTATTTGTTTAGAAATGAGAACCTGAATGTATCATTTCAACGTTCATTTCTACCTCTTGCTCCTTTCTCTCCCTTTTTTTCTCTCTTATTTTCCTAAAATCGGTTTTCATTTATTAGCAGTCCTCTCACCTGAGAGCCCCAGCAGTGACAGATGCTGTGACTGATCATTAGTGGTACTGAGTACCAATCAGCATGACAAGTTTAATGAAAGCTAAATGAGATTCAGGCATATGCCCTTCGCTGCCCCGGGTCAAAGAACCGAATGTTGTTTAACACTAATGTTTATTACAATTAAATAATGGAAACGCAGACCCACAATAACCCAACATAAGTGCACAATACACAGTCATAAACCCCAGATACCCAGCGATAACACAATTAATGTGCAATGACACAAGACAATAACAATCAATATCACACAGTCCTGATAACCAGATACACAACATGAATACAAAGTTCACACTGAACACAAAACGGTGTCAAACTGATACCCAACTGGAATACAGAATGTAGAAAGACATAGGCAGTGTAACAAGCCTACACAATGCTCACACAATTAAGCAATTTTGGAAGAAGCGCAGATGGATAAACATCAGCCTACTGTGAATAAACAAATCCATGGATATCCATAATTATTATACAATGCACATCCGATTACAAAATGCTTTATGTGTTACTTTGCAGATAAGAACCTCGTGATGAGTCCGACTACCATTGGCTTTAGTGAGGCCGGAGTTTGAAGTTTGACTGTGTGAGGGTCTATTATTTTATTTTTTGTTACTATTACCAGCTAATGGAATTATACACCAGCGATGTCCAATCTGCAGTCTTTTGGCATTTATTAAACTGCAAGTACCTGCATGTTGTGTATTGTATTGTGTAACGGCTAAGGTGCAGGAGACTCTTCTTTTCTATTGTACATGTTATACCCAAACCCAAAAACCATTATGCCCAATGCTACTATAGGCACCATCTCTCCCTACTATACCTGCTATCCCACAGTCACACTTCCTTCCCAGAGACTATTATCCACTGTTACTATAGGCACCATCTATCCCTACTATACCTGCTATCCCACAGTCACACTCCCTTCCCAGAGACTATTATCCCACTGTTACTATAGGCACCATCTCTCCCTACTATACCTGCTATCCCACAGTCACACTCCCTTCCCAGAGACTATTATCCACTGTTACTATAGACACCATCTCTCCCTACTATACCTGCTATCCCACAGTCACACTTCCTTCCCAGAGACTATTATCCACTGTTACTATAGGCACCATCTATCCCTACTATACCTGCTATCCCACAGTCACACTCCCTTCCCAGAGACTATAACCCCACTGTTACTATAGGCACCATCTCTCCCTACTATACCTGCTATCCCACAGTCAACTCTTACCAATGCACATCTACATCTTTGTGTACTTTGATGAAGAACCATCGTTTCCCACTATACCTTGGCTATAGCAGCCGGATTCCCGAGACTATTATCCACTGTTACTATTAGACACCTTCTTCTCTACTATACCTGCTTATCTTCACAGTCCACACTTCCCTTCCAGAGACTATTATCACGTTTACTTATAGAACTAGCATACCTCATCTACTATGATTGCTGCTATACGGCAAGGTCAAACCTTCTCCGTTACCCAAGAACTATTATCCCAATGTACTATAGGCACCATCTCTCCCTACTATACCTGCTATCCACAGTCACACTTCCTTCCCAGAGACTATTATCCACTGTTACTATAGGCACCATCTTCCCTACTATACCTGCTATCCCACAGTCACACTCCCTTCCAGAGACTATTATCCCACTGTTACTATAGGCACCATCTCTCCTACTATACCTGCTATCCTCACAGTCACACTCCCTTCCCAGAGACTATTATCCACTGTTACTATAGACACCATCTCTCCCTACTATACCTGCTATCCCACAGTCACACTCCCTTCCAGAGACTATTATCACTGTTATATAGGCACCATCTTCCCTACTATACCTGCTATCCCACAGTCACACTCCCTTCCCAGAGACTATTATCCACTGTTACTATAGGCAATCTTCCTACTATACCTGCTACCCACAGTCACACTCCCTTCCCAGAGACTATTATCCACTGTTACTATAGGCACCATCTCTCCCTACTATACCTGCTATCCCACAGTCACACTCCCTTCCCAGAGACTATTATCCACTGTTACTATAGACACCATCTCTCCCTACTATACCTGCTATCCACAGTCACACTCCTTCCCAGAGACTATTACCACTGTTACTATAGCCACTCTCCCTACTAACTGCTATCCCAAGTCACACTCCCTTCCAGAGACTATATCCACTGTTACTATAGCACCATCTCTCCTACTATACCTGCTATCCCACAGTCACACTCCCTTCCAGAGACTATTATCCACTTTTCTATAGGCACCATCTCTCCCTACTATACCTGTATCCACAGTCACACTCCCTTCCAGAGACTATTATCCACTGTTACTATAGGCACCATCTCTCCCTACTATACTGTTATCCACAGTCACACTCCCTTCCCAGAGACTATTATCCCACTGTTACTATAGCACCATCTTCCCTACTATACTGCTATCCACAGTCACACTCCCTCCAGAGACTATATCCACTGTTACTATAGCACATCTCTCCCTACTATACCTGCTATCCCACAGTCAACTCCCTTCCGAGACTATTATCCACTGTTACTATAGCACCATCTCTCCCTACTATACCTGCTATCCCACAGTCACACTCCCTTCCAGAGACTATTATCCACTGTTACTATAGCACCATCTCTCCCTACTATACCTGCTATCCCACAGTCACACTCCCTTCCAGAGACTATTACCCAAAACTGTTACTATGACTACAACTGTGGGGTTTTCCAGGGGCTTATCCTATTAGCATCTTCGATTCCTGCTATCCCAAGCCCACACTCCCTTCCCAGAGGACTATTATCACTGTTTATGGGCCCAACTTCTCCCCAAATTAAAACCCTGCTTTTCCCACAGCCCACTCCCTTAAAAAGAAAACTTTTTTATCCACTGTTTACTATGGCACCCATTTTTTAAACTTTTACCTGCTTTTAACCACAGTCAAATCCTCCCAGGACTATTATCCACTGTTACTATAAAAACACCATTTTCTCCCTCCCTATACCTGTATTTCCCAAACAGTCACACCCCCTTTCCCCAGAGATTTTAATTATCCACTGTTATTTAAAATTTATCACAATTCCCTCTCCCTAAACTGCTTTTCCCCACTTTTCAACACTCCCTTTTTCCCAGAGACTTTTTTATCCACTGTTACAAATAGGACACATTTCTCAATACTTTCACAATTCTTTTCCCTTTTTCCCAAAAAATCCTACAAACACCTCCCTTCCCCTAAATATTTTCTGGTTTTTCCCACGTTAACTCTTTCACCCTTATTTCATTACTTATAGGGATTCTTTAAATTTTCTCGGTTAAATCCAAAAAAGAGAATAATATTCACGTAAGGGAAATTTTAATTAATTTTAATTTAAATGTTATTCTCCAGGGGTTTTATTCCTGGAAAAAAAGCCCCTCCCTATATTTAATTTTAAAAGTTAACCTTCAAGGTAAATCCAAATCTTACAACGCCCAAAAAAATTCCCTAAAACCTTGGGCCATTTAAAATACCCTTGCTATTTCATTTACTAGAAACATTTCTAAAATACCAACCAGGAATCAAGACCCCACAAAAGGGCCCCAAAAAAACCAAAAAAATTTCACAGTAAAACCGGACTATTTTTCCCTGCAAGCCCCCTTTTTTTCCTTTTTTCGGGACCACATTAATTCTTCCAGCCCTTTTCCACCGGACTAAAGACAACAACCTACTACGGAAAAACAGGTTCCTTTTTTAAAAAGACCAATATAAAATGGGTTTCATAGGACTCTTTTAAAATTTTTGAAAAGGGGGGTTCATCCAGGATTCCCTTCTAAACAAATTTCCCCCCATTTTATTTTTACAAGTTCTCTCAGAACCTTTCCCCCCACTTTTAAAGGCCCCCAAAACCCCTTTTAATCCCTGCTTCAAAACAAATTTTTTTCAAAAGACATTAAAAAATGGGGGGGTAGCAAATTCTCCACAAACCTTTTCAAAAAACAAAATTTTTTTTTTGATTTCAATTTTTAAACACATGGGGGGGAACATATTGTCAATTTCCCAGCTGCCCCTGGTCATGTGACTTGTGCCTGCACTTTAGGAGAGGAAATGCTTTCTGGCAGGCTGCTGTTTTTTCCTTCTCAATGTAACTGAATGTGTCTCAGTGGGACCTGGATTTTACTATTGAGTGTTGTTCTTAGATCTACCAGGCAGCTGTTATCTTGTGTTAGGGAGCTGCTATCTGGTTACCTTCCCATTGTTCTGTTGTTTGGCTGCTGGGGGGGGGGAGGGGGATGATATCACTCCAACTTGCAGTACAGCAGTAAAGAGTGACTGAAGTTTAACAGAGCACAAGTCACATGACTTGGGGCAGCTGGGAAATTGACAATATGTCTAGTCCCATGAATATAAAAAAAATCTGTTTGCTCTTTTGAGAAATGGATTTAAGTGCAGAATTTTGCTGGAGCAGCACTATTAACTGATTCATAATTTTTTTCCCATGACAGTATCCCTTTAAGATCGTAGACTAATCAGAACTAAGTGATGACTGGTTGCTATGGGTAACTGTACTCGTGCAATTAGCACCTAATTGAATGAATCAGTCTCCTCTCCTTACATACCCTCCTGTGCTGGAAGGTGGATCTGTCCCAATAATCAATCATTTACTGCCTGGAGTGGTGGGAGCGTTCCATTACTCACAGGGGTGCTCACTTATTTTCCCTGGTCCAGCCCCTAATCCGGCTCAGTTATTCTTTGTCTGAGACAAAATACTCCCCCCCCCCCGGAAGCCTCGACAAAAAGCTTTAAAAGAAAAAGTAAGTTGTAAGAAGCGAATACAAAAAGGCGCTTTCCCTTTGATCCATTCACTTCTACTGGGCCCAGGCTGCCTGCTGGTTCTTTGCAAAGCTGCTGTTTCTACTTAGTCTTTCTACATCGTGTACAAGATTTATTATATAGAGAATAAAGTGACCCCTCTAGTTAATTAAAAGGATATTAGAAGACACTGAGGAGTTCCATGACCATATAAAAGCACAAGGTCAAATATACAGGTCATGGAACTCCGAGGTAGAGTCCTGCAGCGGGATGGGTACCCGCGAGTTACCCGCAAAAAAAAAAACGGGCACCCTGCAGAATGAGGGGAGGATTTTCAGGTGCGGGTATACCTGCAGGTAGCGGGTCTCATCTAATTTTTTTATCTTATGTTAAATTGTCTATATTTTACTCCTTTTAAAATTTTACAAAACATGTTTCTGTCCCACCCACTTTTGACGATGTCACTTCCAGTTTCCAGCAACATCACTTCCTGTTTGATGGTAGTCGGCGGGTTGCAGATAAGGCAGTTGTGGGTCTGGGTCGGGTAGCGGATCAAAGTGGGTAAATATGCAGGTCGCGGTTCGGGTCGCAGCTTGCTGGTCGGGTCTTAGAGATTGGTTCCACACAGGACTCTACTTTGAGGTGACTTCTAATATCCTTATATTGTGTAACAGGAGGTACTGTATTTATTATAATACACAAGTTTTAGTGAGTCATGTGACAGAATTGACATTACTAAACTCCGATTATGACCGATGACATCACTAAGCACCGTTTATAAGGATATCATTTACATTTATATAATAAAGTACCCCCACTTGTAAATAATAAGGATATTATAAGTTACTGAAGGCCGAGTGATTTTATACAGTTCATGGAACTCCGAGGTAATTTCAAATATCCTCATATTTTGCAACTGGGGGTACTTTATTTATTATAATACACAAGTTTCAGTGAGTCATGTGACAGAAATGACATCAGAACTCACCGTTTATAACTGATGACATCAGAACTCAACGTTTATAACTGATGACATCAGAACTCACCGTTTATATGGATATCATTTACAGGATATTCATGGCTTTTGCGTATTACCCCTGTAAAGAATAACCTACGCCAATCGGTTCCGCTCACTACGGAAAAAGTATCATAAAAAAATATTTAAACAAATATTTGAAATTCTAAAATGTTTCCTGGACGTTGCAACTCTTTTTGCCTTTACACTGATTTTTGCTGGGATTCAGTCTCACAAATCACAGAGAAAATCGAAATACTCAGAACAAAGGAGGATCAGGCTGGATTTAAGCAGCGGTCAGTGGGCCAATTATTTGTAGCGTCTGACCCCAAACCTTCTGTTTGTCTGCTAATAAATGGGACCATAACCCCTGGTTCATATCGGTGGCCCTCGGCTTTGTTCCTTAATTGAATGAAAGAGAAAAGCTCTGTTTAAAGAGACAGAAACTCACATGTGGTTCCTCTGGACACATTTTCGGGGCCTAAGATGTTTCTGCCGTCAGACTTGGATTTAAGGGAAGGGCACCCAGGCCTGGGTATAGGGTGGGATGCAGTGTCGGACTGGCCCATTGGGATACCAGGAAAACTCCCGGTGGGCCCTGGTTTTTGTGGGCCTCTTGCTTCTAATCATTTGGCCTATTTCATGGCCATTCCCTATTTCTATGAGAACAAAGAGGCTAAATAGATGGAATAATGGATTATAGTATATAAAGAAAAGAGACTGAGTAAAAAAAGGAAGAATAATAGTACTGAGAGTGGGCCCCTGGTTTAAGGTTTTTGGGTGGGCCCCTGGTGTCCCAGTCCGACACTGATGGCATGTTATTATGGGCATCGGATTGTAACCTGCCCATTTGGGGGGTGTCTGGTTCACTATTACTAGGGACGCACCGATCCAGGATTTGGTTTAGGATTCGGCCTTTTTACAGCATGATTCGGCCAAATCCTTATACTCGGCCGAACCGAATCTGAATTTGCATATGTAAATTAGGGGCGATTAAGTGTGGGGAGGGTAATCGCGTGACTTTTTGTCACAAAACAAGGAAGTAAAAAATTGTTCCCCTTTACCACCCCTAATTTGCATATGCAAATAAGGATTCGGATTCAGTTCGGTATTTGGTCGAATCTTTCGCGAAGGATTCGGGGGTTCGGCCGAATCCAAAATAGTGGATTTGGTGCATCCCTAACTTTTACCTATACAAGATTCACAGTGGACCTCCAATCCTGCTACCCTGCCCCTGACATCACCTCCTCCACCCCTAGGCTTGCCACCTTTTCTAGAATTCTACCAGCAGGGGCCAGCATTGGACTTGGTGGCCCTGGGCCTACTGGGCTGCTGCATTGGGGACCCCCGCCGCAACCCCCCTCCGGCACCCAGTGTCTGCCTTCTTCTTCTAGCAGGCACGAGGGGGGGATGAGGGAGTAAGTTTGGAAGCTGCAGTCTGCTTTGTGCAGGGAGCAGGTCTAGGCTAGTGGGGCCCACGTAGGGTCGCCACCTGGCTGCTATTTTACTGGCCTGTCCGGTAAAAATGATGGCTGATCCAAATGTTATTAATAGGGAATACACATAAATATATAGGAAGGCCGGTATTTTTTTCCAGAAAAGGTGGCAACCCTAGGCCCACGAGGGACGGAGACCACCAGGTTTTTTCCAGGTGTCCCCCCAGCCCAGTCCGATGCTGGCAGGGACTCACTTTGCAGAATAAGCCATATATATATATATCTAAACTGCCATATGCTTCAGGGTAGCACCATTTTTCCTTATAACCTTCCGCAGCCCTCCTGTCGTGTTATAATCCCCACTCAAGAATCAGGCTGGTAAAAACCCTATCCAACCCCAAGACTGCAGAACCCCTTTCCCATCCACAAAACTGATGAATGGAATATTCATTACTTACAAATGCCCGTACTACCAGTAGACTCAAGCCACACCTACCCCTCGTGGTTGTTGAATGGGGAATATAACACAACAAGAGGGCTGTGGGAGGTGATAAGGAAGTCGCTACCCTGAAGCATATGGCAATTTAGGCTTATCTTGCAAAGTGAGTCACGGCAATAATATTTAATTCTACATATAGATACAGTATATATTGGGAGGACACCAAATGGCCACAAATGACTATTTTTTTGCAGCAGGAAAAAACGAGAATAACTACATAAACATTCTCCATTTGGAAATAAAATACTGGAAACAACTGCGGCCTACGCAATGCGACGCCCCAAGACCCTTCAGTCCACCGACCCCCCCGCCGGATCTCATTTATTTACATTTATTTACATTTATTTACATTTATATGCAGGTGCCAAGGTCATTAAAGTCAAGGATGGGAGAGGAACATGAAGACGATGTTTTCCAGGGATAAGGATAAGACACAGATAACGAGACAACCTCTGGCAACTAATTGGCGTCAGGTACAGTGAGAGAAGCATAATGATCCGGGCACAAATATAATCAAATATTAATACACACAACAACCAACACAATAAACAGTATATTTACAGACAATAATAGGCATGAGTAATGCGCTTCCCTAATTTGTATATATTTATTCAGAATTCATTATATAGACCCGTATTCAGCACCCAGACACCCATGTACCCAGGAGCTGATTATTAGCCACCGACATTCTCAGCACAATAAACACAATAATCACAACACAAATGAGAGGAGCAGCAGCTGGATGGGACCATAAATCCACCAATAAAATCAGACACACAAGCTGCCCTGCAAATACGTCTCTCCTGAAACCCAGTGGCACCAGGGGCCTGTTCTTATTTTATTCTACTTGCCTCTTTCTTCTGCCTCTTTCCAACTGAGGGCAGGGGTAGAATTGGGCACGTAGGGGGAGGGGAGGATTGAGCGGGTAGGGGGAGGATTGAGCAGGTAGGGGAGGAGAGGATTGGGCAGGTAGGGGAGGGGATGATTGGGCAGGTTGGGGAGGGGAAGGATTGGGCAGGTAGGGCAGGGGCAGAATTGGGCAGGTAGGGGGAGGGGAGGATTAAGCAGGTAGGGGAGGGGAGGATTGGGCAGGTAGGGCAGGGGTAGAATTGGGCAGGTAGGGGGAGGGAGGATTGAGCGGGTAGGGGAGGATTGAGCAGGTAGGGGAGGAGAGGATTGGGCAGGTAGGGGAGGGGATGATTGGGCAGGTTGGGGAGGGGAAGGATTGGGCAGGTAGGGCAGGGGCAGAATTGGGCAGGTAGGGGGAGGGGAGGATTGAGCAGGTAGGGGAGGAGAGGATTGGGCAGGTAGGGGAGGGGAGGATTGGGCAGGTAGGGGCAGGGGGAGGATTGGGCAGGTAGGGGAGGAGAGGATTGGGCAGGTAGGGGAGGGGGAGGATTGGGCAGGTAGGGGCAGGGGGAGGATTGGGCAGGTAGGGGGAGGGAGGATTGAGCAGGTAGGGGAGGAGAGGATTGGGCAGGTAGGGGTGGGGGAGGATTGGGCAGGTAGGGCAGGGGTAGAATTGGGCAGGTAGGGGAGGAGAGGATTGGGCAGGTAGGGGAGGAGAGGATTGGGCAGGTAGGGAGGGGAGGATTGGGCAGGTAGGGCAGGGGTAGAATTGGGCAGGTAGGGGGGAGGGGAGGATTGAGCAGGTAGGGGAGGAGAGGATTGGGCAGGTAGGGGAGGGGGAGATTGGGCAGGTAGGGGCAGGGGGGAGGATTGGGCAGGTAGGGGGAGGGGAGGATTGAGCAGGTAGGGGAGGAGAGGATTGGGCAGGTAGGGGAGGAGGAGGATTGGGCAGGTAGGGGAGGGGAAGGATTGGGCAGGTAGGGGAGGGGTAAATTGGGGCAGGGTAGGGGCAGGGGGAGGATTGGGCAGGTAAGGGAGGGGGAGAATTGGGCAGGTAGCGGAGGGGAGGATTGGGCAGGTAGGGGAGGGGAAGAATTGGACAGGTAGGGGCAGGGCCTAGTGAATGATGGATAAAATGGTTGTGGGGATTGGGGAAAAGGGCACCTCTAGGGGTTACCTGTCCGACTGCAGGACTCTAGTATGACCCTAACCTTAAGGTTGTCTCCAATAGGATCATCCAAATAACAACATGACACAGTGTTCTGCCCAGATCTCCATCAGATTGGTGCTGAGTACTTTGCCGGCAATTTCTTGCTCTGGATTAAACAGCCGCCTAATCTGTTTCTGATAATACCGAGCCTTTCCTCTTCTCTCCTCTATTAGATTAAACCCTGACATTACATGAGCGACTCCTGATAACCCCCCCCATCCGCTCTCCCCTTTCATAAATGCCAAAAACCTCATCTCACAGTCATTACTACTGACCAAGCTTCGTACTATGGCTTTCTACTACCCGGCTGCTACGATTAGTGGAGCCCTAGCAACCGTGCAAGAGTTTAAACTGCAAAATAAAGTGCAGAAAAAAAATCTATGTGTTTGTGTTGCTATAATTATGTCGTTACATCACTCAGCTCATTAATATAAATGTTAACCCTTTACACGTGTCACTCTGGGGAGCTTTGCCGCTAAATAGAATTGACCCGTTATACAGATTATCATCAAGAGACTGCGTTCCCATGAGAGATCTGAGCTGTTTATATTTTATATATATATGTTAACCCTTTATGTGTGTGTTATAAGCTTTGGCCTTGGTTCTCTTGATTCCATAAGAAAAACAATTCCAAGGGGTTAACATATATATATATATATATATATATTTTTTTTTTTTTTATTTTTTTTTTATTTGAGTTTTATTTGAGTTTTATTTGAGTAAAGGGTTGAACTTGATGAATGTGTTTATTTTTTTCAATCTCAGCTACACTATATATATATCTCTATCTATCTACTGTATCTATATAGGGATTTAAGGCTATTCTGGGACGCTGTCAGTGAATAACATCCAAATTCATAGTAATCCAAGGGGAACCCTGGGAAACACCAGCCTCTTGTCGCTTTCTGCCTTTTGGCTGAGAAATGGGGGCAGCGCTGATATTTATATATATATAATATTTAGGACGTGCACCTGTTTCTGTGATACAGACATAAATCTTTATGCCTTGAGCCTTGATTTGAATATGATAGTCTAAAGGCCACCCTCCCAGAAATTCTCTATATCCAATATGTACGATCCCCATCCACACACACATATATACCTATATACACACACACACATACACATATATACCTATATACACATACATTACATACATACATATATATACCTATACACACACACACATATAGACAGATATTCCTTTCCATGCTACTATATATACTGAGTTGGAACAGCAACAGGTAGAAAAACTGCCACCGAGATATTTAACTCTCCGGCACACGAGAGCCAATCCCCAAATCTATTGCCTGTGCCCATAAACCTTATTTACTGGGCATCGTATCCGCCACAGAGACGGCGACATAGAGACTGATAAACCCAATCACATCATAAATAATGAGGTTAATTCAAGTGATGGATGGGGAGAGAGAGGGGGGGAGAGACACAACACATAATAGAGATGGATACATTAACATTATACAGAAATGACAGATACAAACAGACAGATAGAGAAATAAATAGAGAAATAAATAGAGAAATAAATAGAGAAATAAATAGAGAAATAAATAGAGAAATAAATAGAGAAATAAATAGAGAAATAAATAGACAGATGATAGATATTAATAGGACTTGGATTAAGGATAAAATAAGTGGATTAACCTGAGGCAGAAGATGATACAGAAGATCCGCAGGTAAGTGGATGATGAGATTTGGGCTGGGGGGCATATGAATGGGGGGGCGTGTGATACAGGAGAGATTGAGGTGACACTACAAGGAGCAGCGTTACATGGAGGTGCCAGACGGGGGGCACAGGCATGGGTGGGGGGGGGTTGTTGGCAGTGGGAGGGGGACTAGTGAGAGGGGCACCGTGGGGGTGAGAAGTGGGTGAGATTGGGGCAGAGAGGGGGGTATGAGTGAGATGGATATAGGGACACTCACCAGGTAGATGCTCCCCTGGACCAGGAAGATGAAGCAGCAGTGAGTGAGTTGCATGTTGTTCAGTCTCCACTCACCTTCCTTCTACATCCATGTGTCTCCCCAGCTCCCCACACTCTCACTGCTCAATCCTGATCCTCTGTCTCCCCCCTCTGTCACCTTCCCCACCTCAGCCCTGTACCCCCACTCCCCCCAATATCTTCCCTAGATCAGCCCTGTACCCCCCCCAATACCCAACTCTTCTCCCCCTCACTGTATTCCAACACTGCCCCCTCTTACCCCACTCATCTCTCTCCTCACACTCACTTCTCCTCTCACTCTTCTTCCCTTTTACTCCTCCTCCCAGGTATTCATCCCATGTAACCCCCAAATTTCTCTTTGCCCTCCCCAGACTCTAACTCCTGCCCCCCTTATTCCTCTTTCTCTGCAGCTTCTCTTCCTCGCCGGAGACTCTCCCTCCCAATTTACTTGTTCTCTGTCTTTCTCTCTAAATCCACTGCTTCTCTACCTGCTGCCCAATCCTTCTCCCTATGAGCCTCGCACACCTTTCTCCCCTTCCCCGGCTCTCATTGGTTCTCCCCCGATCACTGTCTCCCACCCTCCTCGTTTGGCTTCTGTCTGCTTCTCTCCTGTGCTGGTCTGACACCCCCACCTACACACTGTCCCTCCTTTCTCTCTTTCCTTATGTCTCTTTCTCTCTCTGACCTTCCCTCCCTCTCTCTCCTCCCCTCACACTCTCTCCTACTGTCGCTCCTCTAGGATTCTCTCTTCCGTGTCTGTTTGTCTCACATTCTGCCATTCTCTACTCCGGATCCCCTTTCCACTCTCTGCTTCTCCCCTGCTTTATATTCAGCCTCATTTACTTTCATTAACTTGATTCCCTGCACTTCCACTATTTCCACTCTGCTTCTCACATTGCTTTATATTCTCCCCTCTACTTGGATTTCCCTTGTCAACTTCTCCCATTCCCTGACATTCTCCTTCTCCCCTCCACCTTTATTCACCCGCCCTACTTCTCCCATATTTCACCTACTCCCAAGCACGTACATCACTTCCCTTCTTTTATAACCGCTTCTTCCATTACCAGATATTCTGCTTACCCTTTATATTCACTCACCCCCTTCTGATTTACTCCCCCCCCATTTTCCTTCTCCCATTCCCTCATATTCCCTTTCTTACCCTCACTGAGACTTCTCCATCCTTCTCACATGGGCTCATGTTCTCTCTTATTCACTCAAACTCAAACACTCTATTCACATATATTCTCCCTCTCTTCTCCTCTTTCCTTTTTGTTCTCTGCACTTATATTTATCTGACCCATTAACTTACAGACCTCACGTCTTCTCCTTTTCACTTGAATTCACCTTCTTACATTTCTTATATTCTCCATCTTCCATAGATTTATATTCTCTCTCCCATTCACTTAGATTCCTCTCTCCCCATGAACTTGGATTTTCTTCCTTTTCATCACTTATATCTTCCCTCTCCCATTCACTGTGTTTTCTCTCTCCTTCTCTGATCCTCCCTTTCTGCCTCTTCTGTAGTTTCATATTCTCCTTCTTTCAGTTACACATTTCAATTTCTTTTTCAAATGTTCTCTTTTCCCATTCTCTTCTGTACTGTCTCTCTCTCTCTTGTCCACATTCCTCTATGTTAGGATTTCTCCCATCCCCATTATCCTTCTTACATTTCCCATTGCATTCTCTCCCTTTCCTATATTCTTTCTCTTCCTTTCTCCCCTACTCCTCAACCCCTCCGATTCTCCATGCCATTAGCACTTTCTTTCTCCCTGTTCCCCAGTGGTATTTGCCTTTCTGACATATTTATATTCATATTCTCCCTTTCCAAATTCCCTTCTCTCATCCCTTTCTTCTTCTTTCCTACTTTCTCACTTTCACATTCTTCTTTGTGCCTTTCTTACACACATTCCCTGCTACACATAAACTTGCATTTATATTTATACCCCTCCCTTATAGATTCATCCTTTCTTCTTCTCTCTTCTCCTTTTCAACTAAACCATCAATATTTCTTTCCTTGCCTTTAATATTCTCTCCCCGAATCTTGTTCTTTTATTCTCCTGTTCTCCCCATGTCTCCCCTGTCCCTGTGAGAAGCAGTGGGTCAATAAGCAGGTCACATTCATGGCTTTTCCAATTAAACTGACATGTCGACTGACATCTTCATTCAATGGTTATTAGTGTCAGAGAATAAAGGGACAAATTTATGTCTTACCCAGAGGGGGTTTTATTGACCAATAGGATGAGTTAAAGGGAGATTTACATGGCAGAATATGAGGGTTATAATAAGGTTACATAGAATATTAAGAGTTATACGGGGGGGTGTATAAAGTGCAAAGGTGCAATTAAAGGAGCAATTATATAGATTAATAGAGGACTGATAAAGGGAAGGGGGTTACATGGACCAGTAGTTACATGGAGCAATAGAAGGAGTTATAGGGAGGGTTATATGGAGCAATAGGAGGAGTTATAGGGAGGGTTATATGGAGCAATAGGAGGAGTTATAGGGAGGGTTATATGGAGCAATAGGAGGAGTTATAGGGAGGGTTATATGGAGCAATAGGAGGAGTTATAGGGAGGGTTATATGGAGCAATAGGAGGAGTTATAGGGAGGGTTATATGGAGCAATAGGAGGAGTTATAGGGAGGGTTATATGGAGCAATAGGAGGAGTTATAGGGAGGGTTATATGGAGCAATAGGAGGAGTTATAGGGAGGGGTATATGGAGCAATAGGAGGAGTTATAGGGAGGGTTACATGGAGCAATAGGAGGCGTTATAGGGAGGGTTATATGGAGCAATAGGAGGAGTTATAGGGAGGGTTATATGGAGCAATAGGAGGAGTTATAGGGAGGGTTATATGGAGCAATAGGAGGAGTTATAGGGAGGGTTATATGGAGCAATAGGAGGAGTTATAGGGAGGGGTATATGGAGCAATAGGAGGAGTTATAGGGAGGTTTATATGGAGCAATAGGAGGAGTTATAGGGAGGGTTATATGGAGCAATAGGAGGAGTTATAGGGAGGGTTATATGGAGCAATAGGAGGAGTTATAGGGAGGGTTATATGGAGCACTAGGAGGAGTTATAGGGGGGGTTATATGGAGCAATAGGAGGAGTTATAGGGGGTTATATGGAGCAATAGGAGGAGTTATAGGGAGGGGTATATGGAGCACTAGGAGGAGTTATAGGGGGGGGTTATATGGAGCAATAGGAGGAGTTATAGGGAGGGTTATATGGAGCAATAGGAGGAGTTATAGGGAGGGTTATATGGAGCAATAGGAGGAGTTATAGGGAGGGTTATATGGAGCAATAGGAGGAGTTATAGGGAGGAGTATATGGAGCAATAGGAGGAGTTATAGGGAGGGTTATATGGAGCAATAGGAGGAGTTATAGGGAGGGTTATATGGAGCAATAGGAGGAGTTATAGGGAGGGTTATATGGAGCACTAGGAGGAGTTATAGGGGGGGTTATATGGAGCAATAGGAGGAGTTATAGGGGGTTATATGGAGCAATAGGAGGAGTTATAGGGAGGGGTATATGGAGCACTAGGAGGAGTTATAGGGGGGGGTTATATGGAGCAATAGGAGGAGTTATAGGGAGGGGTATATGGAGCAATAGGAGGAGTTATAGGGAGGGTTATATGGAGCAATAGGAGGAGTTATAGGGAGGGGTATATGGAGCAATAGGAGGAGTTATAGGGGGGGTTATATGGAGCAATAGGAGGAGTTATAGGGGGTTATATGGAGCAATAGGAGGAGTTATAGGGAGGGTTATATGGAGCAATAGGAGGAGTTATAGGGAGGGTTATATGGAGCAATAGGAGGAGTTATAGGGAGGGTTATATGGAGCAATAGGAGGAGTTATAGGGAGGGTTATATGGAGCAATAGGAGGAGTTATAGGGAGGGTTATATGGAGACGTAGGAGGAGTTATAGGGAGGGTTATATGGAGCAATAGGAGGAGTTATAGGGGGTTATATGGAGCAATAGGAGGAGTTATAGGGAGGGGTATATGGAGCAATAGGAGGAGTTATAGGGAGGGTTATATGGAGCAATAGGAGGAGTTATAGGGAGGGTTATATGGAGCAATAGGAGGAGTTATAGGGAGGGTTATATGGAGCAATAGGAGGAGTTATAGGGAGGGGTATATGGAGCAATAGGAGGAGTTATAGGGAGGGTTATATGGAGCAATAGGAGGAGTTATAGGGAGGGTTATATGGAGCAATAGGAGGAGTTATAGGGAGGGTTATATGGAGCCGTAGGAGGAGTTATATTATGGGTTACATGGAGTAGTGGGAGGAGTTGAAGGGAGAATCTGGCTAAGGATTGTGGGAGTTATAGTGAATCACAGGAGTTCCTTGAGTCTTAGATATTAGGATGATATAATATTTACACACACTTTGCATTTCAAGCTCATTTATCTGGGAGAGGTTGTGGCAGTTGCTGGGCGTCCCACAGTAACATCAGTAAAGCAGCCGACGCAGGAATATTAGTCACATGATGAAATCACCCCCTTAATGGACAACTTTGCTTTCTGGCCCCAGAGGAGCACACGGCTTTGTTTCCTAAAATTGCATCATTGGCCAATACACGGGGGGCACAGGTGACATAAACAGACGCTCCGCTGGGGCTCAACACAAACATGATTTTAACTCTTCCCCCAATAATTATCATATTTCCTCTTGTGATCAGGGCTTGGGTTTCGTTAGGAAGGGTATAAAATCATAATGATATAATAATATTGTGTTTAAATATATAGAAACATTTCTACCCCAACAAAGGCAAAATGGGGGTCACTGACCCTATCTAAAAAAAACAAATGCTCAGGTAAGGCTACAAATGTATTGTTATTGATACTTTTTATTACTCATCTTTCTATTCAGGCCTCTCCTATTCATAATCCAGTCTCTTATTCAAATCAGTGCATGGTTGCTAGGGGAATTTAGATCCTAGCAACCAGATGAGTGACATTAAAAACTGGAGAGCTGCTGAATAAAAAGCTCAAAAACCAAAAATAATAAAAAATGAAAACCAATTGCAAATTGTCTCAGACTATCCCTCTCTCTATCATACTAACAGTTAATTTAAAGGGGAACAACCCCTTTAATAAGTAATTAAAGGGAACAACCCCTTTAATAAGTAATTAAAGGGATCCTGTCATCGGAAAACATGTTTTTTTCAAAACACATCAGTTAATAGTGCTACTCCAGCAGAATTCTGCACTGAAATCCATTTCTCAAAAGAGCAAACAGATTTTTTTATATTCAATTTTGAAATCTGACATGGGGCTAGACATATTGTCAATTTCCCAGCTGCCCCCAGTCATGTGACTTGTGCCTGCACTAGGAGAGAAATGCTTTCTGGCAGGCTGCTGTTTTTCCTTCTCAATGTAACTGAATGTGTCTCAGTGGGACCTGGATTTTACTATTGAGTGCTGTTCTTAGATCTACCAGGCAGCTGTTATCTTGTGTTAGGGAGCTGCTATCTGGTTACCTTCCCATTGTTCTTTTGTTTGGCTGCTGGGGAGAAAAGGGAGGGGGTGATATCACTCCAACTTGCAGTACAGCAGTAAAGAGTGATTGAAGTTTATCAGAGCACATGTCACATGACTTGGGGCAGCTGGGAAATTGACAATATGTCTAGCCCCATGTCAGATTTCAAAATTGAATATAAAAAAATCTGTTTTCTCTTTTGAGAAATGGATTTCAGTGCAGAATTCTGCTGGAGCAGCACTATTAACTTTTTTCCCATGACAGTATCCCTTTAAATTTGCATGGGACCCCCATAAAACAGACCCTGGGGGATGTGATTAGCAATGCAGCAGCAAGCAAGATAAAAGTATTCAGGTCCCATAGAGGAGAATGAATAACCTATGATGTCACTAATCGATTGCGATCAATGGTGTAGAAATTGCATCACACTCAAGGCCTGAACTTGGATACAGGAGACCTCTTATGCTCAGGATGGCAGGGAGAAGTCGGAAAATAGAGGCAGCAAACAAGAAAAACCTATTACTAAGAATTCCAGGGCATTTTACAATTCATTTACTCTTTTTTTTTTTTTATTTTAGAGAAAATTGCCAATATGTCCAGAGAATTTGCCATTCCCAGTTCCCAGACGTTGAATGACAATATATTGCCACCTGGTGGCTGCTGTTATAATAGCGCTCTTTCCTGCACTACAGAAGATTTTGTTTTTTGTTTTTTTTGCTGTAAAATGGGATAAAGTCAGGGAATTTCTGTTCTTTATTATGGCTGGTATATTTTCTGACAGTTAGGGTTTTTTTTTTCCTTGCTGCCCACTCGCCCCAGCTGCTTGACAAGGTTTTTATTGCCCCTTTAAATTGTTATTGGGGAGGGGGAAAAAAAAAGACATAATGTCCCCCGCCGAGGCTGAACGTGAGTCAGGCCCCCCGTGTGAGTCTATGGAAAGAAGTGACCAGAGCTCTCATTGCTGTGATCTTCAGTCCTAATGATGTTTGGATGCTGATGCTAACATGTGGTTGCCTAGCAACAAGGGGAGAATGGAGGGGCTTAGGAAGTCCGGCGAGAGGCCTGGGGGATATCTGGGAGACAGGCTGAGTGTGATGAGACGTGGGACTGGTACAGAGACGGTGGAAACGTAATGGGTAACTGGGGGGGAGTAAAGGAGTAAAGTGCAGTTTGACATGGGCATCAATGGAGCAGAATTGCCTAAATCCCAATCCCAGGGACCGGCTGCACTTCTGCCTTACGTCTAAGCAGCAAAGCCCACCCCGAGACCCTCCAACAAACTGTATCCAAACACATCTTCCTACATCCAAATGAGAAGATCATTAAATCTCACTCCATCATATTGGATTCTGCATGTTACTGTAAAGCAGCATGGAAACCAGTGCAGTCTGCAGCATTGAATAGCCTCGGAACATACGGATCTATATATATATATATATACATACATATATACTCATTAGTGTTAAACAATTGGTATTCTATGTAAATCCCTTCTGCAACGGCTGAACCCTGTACCAGAAGGGATATAATAAAAGGGATATAATAACAGGGATATAATAAAAGGGATATAATAAAAAGGTCACAGTCCAGCACAATAATGACAGAGCGATGGCCAGATAAATATCCCTATTGCCTGTGTTTCAGGAAGATGCAATTTCAGGATTATTGGAGTGTGAGTCAGTGGAATTAGCATGCGGAGAGTATCTTTGGCTGACTCATAAAATACACATGAAACCCGTGAATATCTGAATGTGCTGGAAACAAATATTACTGAAAACGTTCACATTGTATATGTCTGACGTTTATTATACTGGAGAGCACAGACCTCATATTAACTTCTTGTATGGTCTGGAGAAGGGAGTGTGACTGTGGGATAGCAGGTATAGTAGGGAGAGATGGTGCCTATAGTAACAGTGGATAATAGTCTCTGGGAAGGGAGTGTGACTGTGGGATAGCAGGTATAGTAGGGAGTGATGGTGCCTATAGTAACAGTGGGATAATAGTCTCTGGGAAGGGAGTGTGACTGTGGGATAGCAGGTATAGTAGGGAGAGATGGTGTCTATAGTAACAGTGGGATAATAGTCTCTGGGAAGGGAGTGTGACTGTGGGATAGCAGGTATAGTAGGGAGAGATGGTGCCTATAGTAACAGTGGATAATAGTCTCTGGGAAGGGAGTGTGACTGTGGGATAGCAGGTATAGTAGGGAGAGATGGTGTCTATAGTAACAGTGGATAATAGTCTCTGGGAAGGGAGTGTGACTGTGGCATAGCAGGTATAGTAGGGAGAGATGGTGTCTATAGTAACAGTGGATAATAGTCTCTGGGAAGGGAGTGTGACTGTGGGATAGCAGGTATAGTAGGGAGAGATGGTGCCTATAGTAACAGTGGATAATAGTCTCTGGGAAGGGAGTGTGACTGTTGGATAGCAGGTATAGTAGGGAGAGATGGTGCCTATAGTAACAGTGGGATAATAGTCTCTGGGAAGGGAGTGTGACTGTGGGATAACAGGTATAGTAGGGAGAGATGGTGCTTATAGTAACAGTGGATAATAGTCTCTGGGAAGGGAGTGTGACTGTGGGATAGCAGGTATAGTAGGGAGAGATGGTGCCTATAGTAACAGTGGATAATAGTCTCTGGGAAGGGAGTGTGACTGTGGGATAACAGGTATAGTAGGGAGAGATGGTGTCTATAGTAACAGTGGGATAATAGTCTCTGGGAAGGGAGTGTGACTGTGGGATAGCAGGTATAGTAGGGAGAGATGGTGTCTATAGTAACAGTGGGATAATAGTCTCTGGGAAGGGAGTGTGACTGTGGGATAGCAGGTATAGTAGGGAGAGATGGTGCCTATAGTAACAGTGGATAATAGTCTCTGGGAAGGGAGTGTGACTGTGGGATAGCAGGTATAGTAGGGAGAGATGGTGCCTATAGTAACAGTGGATAATAGTCTCTGGGAAGGGAGTGTGACTGTGGGATAACAGGTATAGTAGGGAGAGATGGTGTCTATAGTAACAGTGGGATAATAGTCTCTGGGAAGGGAGTGTGACTGTGGGATAGCAGGTATAGTAGAGAGAGATGGTGCCTATAGTAACAGTGGATAATAGTCTCTGGGAAGGGAGTGTGACTGTGGGATAACAGGTATAGTAGGGAGAGATGGTGTCTATAGTAACAGTGGGATAATAGTCTCTGGGAAGGGAGTGTGACTGTGGGATAGCAGGTATAGTAGGGAGAGATGGTGTCTATAGTAACAGTGGGATAATAGTCTCTGGGAAGGGAGTGTGACTGTGGGATAGCAGGTATAGTAGGGAGAGATGGTGTCTATAGTAACAGTGGGATAATAGTCTCTGGGAAGGGAGTGTGACTGTGGGATAGCAGGTATAGTAGGGAGAGATGGTGTCTATAGTAACAGTGGATAATAGTCTCTGGGAAGGGAGTGTGACTGTGGGATAGCAGGTATAGTAGGGAGAGATGGTGCCTATAGTAACAGTGGATAATAGTCTCTGGGAAGGGAGTGTGACTGTGGGATAACAGGTATAGTAGGGAGAGATGGTGCCTATAGTAACAGTGGATAATAGTCTCTGGGAAGGGAGTGTGACTGTGGGATAGCAGGTATAGTAGGGAGAGATGGTGCCTATAGTAACAGTGGATAATAGTCTCTGGGAAGGGAGTGTGACTGTGGGATAACAGGTATAGTAGGGAGAGATGGTGTCTATAGTAACAGTGGGATAATAGTCTCTGGGAAGGGAGTGTGACTGTGGGATAGCAGGTATAGTAGGGAGAGATGGTGTCTATAGTAACAGTGGGATAATAGTCTCTGGGAAGGGAGTGTGACTGTGGGATAGCAGGTATAGTAGGGAGAGATGGTGTCTATAGTAAACAGTGGGATAATAGTCTCTGGGAAGGGAGTGTGACTGTGGGATAGCAGGTATAGTAGGGAGAGATGGTGTCTATAGTAACAGTGGATAATAGTCTCTGGGAAGGGAGTGTGACTGTGGGATAGCAGGTATAGTAGGGAGAGATGGTGCCTATAGTAACAGTGGATAATAGTCTCTGGGAAGGGAGTGTGACTGTGGGATAACAGGTATAGTAGGGAGAGATGGTGTCTATAGTAACAGTGGATAATAGTCTCTGGGAAGGGAGTGTGACTGTGGGATAGCAGGTATAGTAGGGAGAGATGGTGCCTATAGTAACAGTGGGATAACAGTCTCTGGGAAGGGAGTGTGACTGTGGGATAGCAGGTATAGTAGGGAGAGATGGTGTCTATAGTAACAGTGGATAATAGTCTCTGGGAAGGGAGTGTGACTGTGGGATAGCAGGTATAGTAGGGAGAGATGGTGCCTATAGTAACAGTGGATAATAGTCTCTGGGAAGGGAGTGTGACTGTGGGATAACAGGTATAGTAGGGAGAGATGGTGTCTATAGTAACAGTGGATAATAGTCTCTGGGAAGGGAGTGTGACTGTGGGATAGCAGGTATAGTAGGGAGAGATGGTGCCTATAGTAACAGTGGATAATAGTCTCTGGGAAGGGAGTGTGACTGTGGGATAGCAGGTATAGTAGGGAGAGATGGTGTCTATAGTAACAGTGGATAATAGTCTCTGGGAAGGGAGTGTGGCTGTGGGATAACAGGTATAGTAGGGAGAGATGGTGTCTATAGTAACAGTGGATAATAGTCTCTGGGAAGGGAGTGTGACTGTGGGATAACAGGTATAGTAGGGAGAGATGGTGTCTATAGTAACAGTGGATAATAGTCTCTGCAGGTCCGGGCAGGTCTGGTATCCCCAGAGAGCTGAGCAGAGGGAAACACCGAGTTAACTCCATCCACTCACACTCCCTTCTACTGCTGCCCTTACTACAAGCTCATTGGCTGTCAGCAAAGCTCTCTGAAGACTCATCTCTGGGGGGATTCTGGGAGTTGTAGTTCCAAAAACACCCTCACACCCAGCTATTTCCAGTTCACCATAGGGGCCTTTAATCTATTCTGTGCAGCGCTCCAATAAAAGCAGATTTATTACCCGAGTAAAGCCGTTATTAAATGCAAAGCAACAGTTCCCAAGCGGAGGCCTCGGAAATCTCCGCCGTTCTTTATGCCTCTCTGCATGGGAAATAAATCTTGAGGGGTTTTATTGACATGTTGAAGCCAATGGTCTGCGTGTGAATATTTCTCCGTATTTACATACACAGGCTGATCATAAAGAACACGCGGAACATGTATGTCAGCTACACGGACACATTAATCCCTGCTGGGCCACAGGAAGCACAAGGGTTAAAAAAGGGTTAATCGTTTTAAATAAATAAAGAGAAATAAGTCACTTTCGTAATTTGAATGCTCTATTCTTAGCAGCTTTTCAATTGGTCTTCATTTCTTATAGTTTTACCAGCACCGAAATGGGGGTCACTGACCCCAGTGGCCAAAAAAACAAAACGAATGCTCCGTGAGCCTACAATTTTAATGTTATTGCTACTTTTTATTCCTTACCTTTTTTTTTCTGTCCCCCTTCTATTCATATTCTATCGTCTCATTCAAGCTGCTGGGTAGTTGCTCGGGATCTATTGGACCCTAGCAACCCAGATAGATGAAATTCTGAACTGGAGGGCTTCCCAATAAAATTAAAATAAAAAAAACAGTGTCTACATTATACTAAAAGTTAAAGGTGAACTATCCCTTTAAATGGTTACATTGCCTTCCTTCTTCTCACAGTACGTCAGTTTGGTTATACTTTATGGTTCATATCTGAATGACCAAATAAGGAAGACCTTAGACCACACCCACATATGCCCAGACACGCCCTCAATCTGTCCAATCCCCGTCTGCTTTCGCACAGAATTTACCTGTTGCCCGTTTGGCAGTTTTCCATCCAAATTGGGCTACTAACTTAAAGACCAGGCTGGTTTTGAAAGTACAAACTAGCCAAGGGACGAATTTGGGTTACTCTTTGGGCGGGTTTGTACTTTGGAAACCAGCCAAAGTGTTTTTCTTGCCCTAATGTGCCAATAGGGTTGCCACCTTTTCTGGAAAAAAATACCGGCCTTCCTATATATTTATCTTTATTCCCTATTAATAACATTGGGATCACTGACCTTCCTATATATTTATCTTTATTCCCTATTAATAACATTGGGATCACTGACCTTCCTATATATTTATCTTTATTCCCTATTAATAACATTGGGATCACTGGCCTTCCTATATATTTATCTTTATTCCCTATTAATAACATTGGGATCACTGGCCTTCCTATATATTTATCTTTATTCCCTATTAATAACATTGGGATCACTGACCTTCCTATATATTTATCTTTATTCCCTATTAATAACATTGGGATCACTGGCCTTCCTATATATTTATCTTTATTCCCTATTAATAACATTGGGATCACTGACCTTCCTATATATTTATCTTTATTCCCTATTAATAACATTGAGATCACTGACCTTCCTATATATTTATCTTTATTCCCTATTAATAACATTGGGATCACTGACCTTCCTATATATTTATCTTTATTCCCTATTAATAACATTGGGATCACTGACCTTCCTATATATTTATCTTTATTCCCTATTAATAACATTGGGATCACTGGCCTTCCTATATATTTATCTTTATTCCCTATTAATAACATTGGGATCACTGACCTTCCTATATATTTATCTTTATTCCCTATTAATAACATTGGGATCACTGGCCTTCCTATATATTTATCTTTATTCCCTATTAATAACATTGGGATCACTGACCTTCCTATATATTTATCTTTATTCCCTATTAATAACATTGAGATCACTGACCTTCCTATATATTTATCTTTATTCCCTATTAATAACATTGGGATCACTGACCTTCCTATATATTTATCTTTATTCCCTATTAATAACATTGGGATCACTGACCTTCCTATATATTTATCTTTATTCCCTATTAATAACATTGGGATCACTGACCTTCCTATATATTTATCTTTATTCCCTATTAATAACATTGGGATCACTGACCTTCCTATATATTTATCTTTATTCCCTAGGTGGCAGCCCCATGTGCCAAGCCTGTGTCTCCCAATGCATGTTGGGTAATGTAGTTTTTATTTTACAGTTTGCCGACTGCCGAGTTTCATGTAAGCCTACAGTGCCCAGCATGCAATGGGACTGACTTGTGTAGAAGAGGGCGGTGTCGGACTGGGCCAGTGGGACTCTGGGAAAAAACCCGGTGGGCCCCAGGCTCTTGATCAGATCAGCTTCTCAGTGGTGCGATCCCTCTTTGTTGGGGGTCGCGGTAAAATCAAAATTGCGCGCACTAACGTGGAGCTGCATGCATACACACGTACCTGGCGCCGGAGCGGCCGGAGGGGGGCCAGAGGGGGGCCCTGGCCAGTAGTCCTGGAGTGCCCCAAGCCCCCCAGTCCGACCCTGGAAGAGGGGCAGTTATCAGATTTTGGGCTCTGTACCCCAGTCTCCCGTCCCATTCTTGCATTTTCCGGTGACTTTCCTCAATTTCAGACAATTTTGTGGCAAAAAATCTAGAGGTTGAGCTGTTTTACCAATATTTATTGAAATTGTATGTGTATTAGGGACCCCTATACCTCCGGGGCCCCCCTCTGTAGTTACGCCCCGGGTGACAAGCAAATCTGTCTCTTTTTGCTTCATGGAAAAATATGTGAACATTTTTTTTCACTGCACATATTGTGCTATTTTTGGGGCTACTTTTGAAGCACCATTAGCCTCAGATGCCTTTGCACCCCTTAGTTCTCTTGCACTTATATATATAAATGAGCCCTTAGACCCTGTGGAATTGCTGCGGATGATCGTCCTTATTATATAAAAATGTGGGCACCTAATTATCAGGCACCTAATTATCAGGCACCCTAATTATCAGGCACCCTAATTATCAGGCACCCAGACATAATAATAAGAGTAAGAAATCTGCTTCTTGTTGGTGAGATTTTCCGGGGCCCCTGATTGCCGTCGCATTGGGAGAAAGCAGGTGAAATAAATTTGCGAATTCCCAGCCATAAATATGCGCATTTTGTCTACACCTGCTTCTAATGAGTCTGCCAGGCCTATAGGTGCAGTCGTTACCGCGCATGCTAATTGCCTTCTTAATGATTTGCCTTGGCAACTTCTCCCGGCACGTTCACAAATCAGACACATCCGACGCTGATGCCTTTACCCTTTAGGGCTGACTGTGTTGTCACATCACCAATTTCATTTAAATGTCTCAAAAAAAACCCTCGCGTTTGTCTCCCTTTATGAGAGCGCGGTTTTGCCGAGAAAAGCAAATGTTTATGGATCTGAGACTGTCTATTTTTGTGCAAGGCAGCGGGAAAGCAGCAGGAACCTGGTGATGGAGGAGTAATAAAGACTGCGCCGTCAGAAGAGCTTGAAATGTGTTTGTTGAGTTGGGGGAGAGAAGAAAACTAAGCAAGGCAGAGAAAACCAAACACCGTTAAATGATTTTATTTTCATTAAAATAAATATCTGACCAACAGGGAAGGGACACGGGCTAACATGTATGTAACAACATTGCAATCACTTGGCACCTTGTGTTCCTAGCGCAGTTAATGCCTGGGTGCTGGGTGCTGGGTGCTTAAACAACATAAAGATACACAGAGCCGGGAGCAGCTGCAAATGCTTCTAATGTCCAAGGTCAGAGCTTGTTGGGCTCCACAAGGGGCTCTGGGAAGGCCAAAAATGTCACCTTGATGCACAATAAGCAACCGATGGAAATGAAACCAGTCCCTCTCTCAGCTATTAGCTCCCTTTATATAAACCATGGAACTTGCTGCAACATGCGGGGATGTCATTGTCTAAAACCTCTTCCCCCTGCCCAGAAAGCTCTTGTTGGGGTCTACAACTTCCAGACTAGGACATATATAATATATATCTCTATATAGACACATGGTCTCTGGTGGTGGAATGGGATGTCAGGGTGGGAAAGGAAGACTTTGGGCTGGAATTGGAGAAAAGAATATATGGATGAACACAATGCAAGATATAGTGGGAATGAGAGGCTGAAAGACAAAATAATCTAATAAGCATGAAGGAGCTGGTTGTGAAGAACAGCAGAAGAGTTAAGGAGGAGTATAGGGAAGAATGTATTGGAATTATAAGGGGAGACTGAAGAGAGAAGATATGAGGCTGAAAGGTCAGGGATAGAAGACATAATAATATATAGTGGGACAGAGAATAGTGTAGCGTGTAAGGGCTTCCAGGCATGAGGTTGCTAATAGCAAGCATAAAAGAATTTGGTGAGCAGGAGAAGAACATTATTATGAGGCAGAGAGAAGAGAGGAGAATGGATGGAGAAAAAGAAAGGGAAGACGGAGAAGACTGACCACAGACGCATTGCAATGGGAGAGTGAAATGTGGGGAAATGTAGAGCAGGAAAGATGAAAAGGTGGGGGAGAAGTCAAACAATAACATAAATCCAGGGAGATGATAGGAAAATGGATATGAGAAAAAAGAGATGAGGAGGGTGAGATAGAAAGTAGGACAGAAGAGAGGGCAGAACTGAGAGAAAAGAGATAATATTTTGGTGATTTACTAAGCTATTTCACTAAGCTGATTTTCTAACCTACAGTATCAAAACGTTCTGCAAATCATTTGCTAATGGTAACTAAATCCTGTTAGTAACTGAGTCACAATAACCAAAATATTATTCTCATCCTTCTTTGTCTTTCCTCCAAGTTCCACCTTCGCTTCTTTCATCTTCCATGTTGTATCTTTCCATCTCATTATTTCCATGCCTCTCCATGTTCTTTTTAATCTTATCTTCTACTGAGTCCACCCTTTCTGTATAGTTACATCCTTCTTCTCCTTGTTAGATCTGTTCCTCTCCTTACACAAACCCCACTTCTCTCTCTTCTTGCACCTTCTCACTGGATAATGTCTCTTCCAAGGGAAGGCAAACCAGATATGCTTGATAAGGGTGAAAATATTGCTCCACACACTTCCCATAATCGAGCATTCTGTATTCATACTGGAATCAGTTAGGGCTCCACTGATTCTCTACACTCCTTGACACCTACCAGCCCCAGGGGATCTTCTTCCCCTGTAACATCAGCTCTATTCTAAGTGGCAGGTCTTCCATCATCTCATTTCTCATATGTGCTTTGGCCTCCCCCTGCAAATCTCTTAACATAACATTCAAGGAACCTGTTGACACACCATGGAAACTCAAAGGAAAAGGACCAATTCTGCCCAATAACCTTAGGTGTCCAGACCTTTACATTGTATTCAATTGGCCTTCTAGTCCTCCTGTATTCTGCAGGCCATGTTTTAAGTTCCTTTTTGTTTTTGAACCCATTCTAAGGTGCTGTGTTCCTTGCTGGCACTATATATATATATATATGGTGACCTTGTATTTTCTTGTTTTATTAGTATGCCCACAAGCCCTGTCTTTCAAGTATCTATTGTACCAACCACTGTAAGCTCTTCAGGATTCAATGTTCACACAACTCCTTAACCCTGAAACCCAACCCATAGTCTCCTCTGGGAAGGAGATGTTAACAGTTAACCCATCCATAGCCATTGAGTTTCCTTATTGTTCACGGTCGCTCAATCAAGACGTGGCATTCCATGCTGAGATGGTGCCGTAACAAGGTTCTTTATAACATACTGTGTCTGCCGCTACTCATAAATGGGCTATTTTCTGTTTCATGCCACAGAGCAGCTGAAGAAGATACAAAAGTGATCTTGAAAAGCTTTCATACTCCGACAGAGGCACAAGCCAATCGCTACCCAAGAGCAGCTCTCAAGGTCACAAACTGACTCACGTTGCTGCGTGGATGAAGTAAACTGAGATGTGCATTAGGTTTATAGCAAGACACCGCGTTTCGAGGGATCACATGACACCAGGAGCTGGAATTAAACCAAGGTGGTGGGGTCATGATTCTGACCTTTTGTGACTGCCTGCTGTAGTCCTAATGCACAAGTAGAGCCACCAATAATGTGAGAACCCCCAAAATACAGGGAGAATTTGGAACTGGAATCATAAAATAATGCCGTGTTTCTAGATTGACTACAGGGGTTGAGGGACAAGGTGCAAGTGCCATGTTTGCTGCCCACAATGCCACCATGGGAATTGCAACACTTTGGAGTCCTGGAATGGGGCACAAACTGGTTTAATTTTTCTCTGTATTCAGCCACTGCCAATGAACCCCTCATTTATACACGAGGGATGGCACATGTCCTTCCTTATGCTCAAGGCAAGAGTTTAGTACAGGTTCTCCTGGTGTCGGTGAGTATGTGGCTAAAGGTGCAAGTCCTTAGTGTATGGGCCGCTATTTGCACCCTTAGTTCTCCTGGTACCCAATGGGCAAAAAAAGCTGCAACTTTACACCAAATGTTGCCATATATGGTAACCCACAGCAACCAAAAAGCAGTTAGCTTATTGGTTATCTATCCAGGGCCGGCCTATGCCAGTGGGAAACCGGGGAAAAGCCCAGTTAACCCTGGCCTTCATGGGCGCCACTGAACCAGACCTGTTCCTGCTGAATCCCTGGGTGCTGTCGCCTCCTCCAGCCTTTATTACAAAAAGAGAGACCAATGGGGTATGGGCGCCCCAAAAGTGGCAGTGCCAGATGGCCCCACACTACCCAGTTGCCAACCAATGGGCACCTTGGCTTTTGAAGTTTTTGGAAGAGCTTGTGAGAATTCTGGGAGTTGTAGTCATGATTGTAACTGGTTTAACATCTTCCGTTCCATACTGTTCGCAGTACCGGGGATAGGAAACGCCTTTGCTTCCTCATAGTGGTTCTTTATTACCTTAATGCCAATTCATAAAGCAGGAAAGTTAATAGAGGGTCCGATTTCAAACAGCTTCCATGTGTTGGTTCTTCTGTGCTAATTCCGAGACGCCTTTCAGCAGCAGAAAATCAGCCTGGCTGCGTGTGATTGTTTGGGAATTCTAAAGCCACACAAAGCCGCTCCACACAAGGCCGCAGGAGACCTTAGATACCTTTGTGATACAAGGCCACAGCATCCAATCGCAAACAAACACACAGACACAAAGCCGCTTGAAAGTTTTTTTCTTGAAATCCTTGCCGATGACAGATAAAACACAAGATAATATAATTTATATAATGCGATACTTTAACAGTTTCTAAACTCAGAGCAAGGTTATCAAATAAAATGAATGGTCTCAGCACTATTCTCTGGAAGGCCAAGCAACATGGTTAAAGGAAGCTCCAAAACAAAATCTGTCTCCCTTATATATCTGTTGTCTCATGAGTTATGAAATGTGTAGGTCGCTTTATGTGTTTTGGGAAGGGTGGAGTAAGGGGGCAAATATGCTACCTCCCAAGCTTCCTGATCCTATGAAGCAGGTCCCCTTAAAGACATAAGGATGAGAGCTTAGGGTGTTCTTTTAAAAGGACCTTCTTAGTAACAGATAAAGTGGTAGGAAACAATGTGTAGGGGCTTGATAAGTAACCACCCATTTGGAACATAGTCCCAAATGTGCAGGGGAGATCCCTGGGGTGAGGAAAAATCTCACTGAAAGTCTTGGAGATAGGACCTTATTAAGATTAACTAGAAAAGGGCTCAAGAGAAGGGCTACACTTAGGAGTGTGAGTAATTGAGGATTATTGAGTGAGTAGTTTCAGCTGAAGCTCTAACATTGAGTATAGTGGGTTATTATGCTTGGTGTGGGTTGCAATAGTGTAGGGACTCAAGAGTGTTGAGCTTCAGGGTTGAGGAGAATCCCTTGAAAGATCCATCTTGGAGGGCTCCAGTAGGCTATAGATAAACCCCAAGTGGAAGTAATACAGCTAACTCTAGTTTAAGGCCTACGGTGAACCTGTGTGTGATACTGGAGATACGGATTCTGCTGTACCACCTCTGTTACCCATGTTCCGGTTAATAGATTGCCAGTAAGTTGGTTTGAGGAGCATTGTGTTCACTGAAAGAACCAGAGTCTTGAAAGAGCCCCAGATACAATAGGAACACAACTCTATGTTGTGCTGTGGTATGAGCCTTTGGATGACCTGTGTTGCCACCACATCAGTTGCAAAGTTTCCAACTTGATTCAAGGATTCATTATCTTTAGTCCCCTGTCCCTCTACTGAAGCTAGCTTTGCTTCTACTAAGATAGCTACGACCAAGTGTAGTCCCTGTGTTGCTACCGGGCTATAAGTAGGGTTGCCACCTGTCTGGTATTTTACTGGCCTGGTCGGTAAAAATGATGGCTGATCCCAATGTTGTTAATAGGGAAAAAAGATAAATATATAGGAAGGCTGGTATTCCTTATCCAGAAAAGGTGGCAACCCTAGCTATAAGATGTGAGTGCAGTGGTGCTTTCATGATTTATGGCTGAATATCTAGGTATCGTTACAACATAGCATTTTGTAGTTTTGTAGTTGTCCCAGATGCTTCTTTGACCCCTTAACATCATTCAGTTAACTTAACCAGAAAGGGCTACTGCTTAGTCAGAACTATAGGATTCCTGGAAGGGTTTGTGTCTGACGGGTGGTTTCAAGGTTTTGTGGATAGAGTGCTCTAAAAATATTTAACCGTGGGACCCACTATCAAGTTACAACACACTATGCCGTGCAAGGTCATTCTCATTGATCATAAGGGGAAGCCCTTTAACGGCATCAGCATTTTCCCCAAAGAGAATAGTGCAGCCAATTAGAAAGGAGATGTAGTATCAGGTCCAAAGTTTGCCCCAGGTCTATTAACCCAGATAATTTGAATTCTTAGATGTCTTCTTCTGGGGATGGGGGGGGGGGAGTTATAAAACTGGAATAACAATAAAGCAATAATTTAGGAGCAGCAATATGCTTTATGAAGCCTAGAATCAATGCACGGGACACACTTTAAAGGCAGCATAATAACCCAGAGTAACTGTAGGACAGAGAAAAGAAACCTTTTTGCACCAACTCTCATTGTGTCAAGCTGTGGAGCAGAGGAAGCCATAGATTTATTGATGATGTGTTTGTTAAATGGACAGGGCCATGGCTACTGATTGAAATTTTCCACCACGATCTGCACCTTTCTTAAATAACCGTGCACTACACTCAAAATTATGCATGCTGCAATCATGTATATTTACCCAAACCAGAGAGGGGAACTGGAGCACCCATAACCCCACAGCAAAAGGATTCTTTAGATGTCTATGCATTCCTCAAGCCTCAGGGGTAGATTCTAGCACCAACATATCACACTGACATTGTCCAATATTCACATCAGCCCCTACGCAGTGGAGCTAACAATCAAATTTTTCTAAACACACCAGGGTCATGTTTTTTTCATCAGGAGATATCTGGCCTCCTGATGCTTTTATTGCCTCATTGTTGGCAATGAAAGTATCAGGAGGAAATTCAAACAGACATGGGGAAAAGATCCACAGGGATAGCGCCTTGGTCAGAACTACAATCTAGGACCTAAATTCTAGGACCTTCTAGGGAAAAAAGCCTTGCTTCTAAATGAAGAACAGAAAACTAGAGCAATCTCAGGCACAATGAGAAACGAGCAAGGAGAATAGATCCATCTTCTCCCTTTTTGACTAAAAAAAGGACTTGCTTCACTAGGCGAGACATATGCACCTGGAAGCTCCAAATTCGAAACTGGTCTGAGCCAACACAAACTATTTACTCCCTCTTAAAAGAAAAAAACGTTCTTCCACCTTCCTCTCCTGCCTTTCCATTAAGAGTCAGTCAAAGCCAAATCAATATTTACCTTGAACAATGAAACTGGAGAGATTCACAGATGTTACATGTTCCCTCTCCAAGCAAGGGAATAACACAAACAGCTCTCAGATCATCATTAACTGCCCCCCCCCTTGGTCTTTTACTACAAAAGCCTTAGTAAATTAGAATTTTTTTTATTTTATTGAGAAGACATCAGACAGCGGATAACGTTCTTCTTGAGAAGAACCAGAGGGCTGAGTCATAACATGTACCATTGATATCTCAAGTACATACAGTTGAATTTGTGAGTGTGTGGGAAGGGTTTCTTGATGATGTAAAATTGCAAAGAAAACAATTAGATAATCAGGATGCCCCAATGTTCTCCAATCACTAGTTTAAAGGCACCACAACACCTCTGTTTACAGGGGCACATGATGTTTGGGTTGTCTATGAAGGTTCCCATTCCTCCATGTCCTGATACACAGTATTTAGTAGTGATTAGTCTAAAGTAACTGGACTTGTTTAGTCACCTTGAAAATGTTTCATTGCAGTTGAATGAGTTGCGATGACTCTAGACTTCTAGATATGAGTTGGTGGTGCCTACAGGGAAGTTTAGCATTAAATTCCTACAGACAGAGCTGGATTTTGATGTGGTGCACCCCGAGGCAACACCCGCTCACCCCCCCACCCCTCTTGTAATCTGCTCTTGTAAGAATAAAGCCACACTGGGGCCTGGGCAGGCATATCAGGAGAACAGCTACTTGGATCTATCACCAAGTCCCATTCTGGCTCCATTCCTTCTATTATCAGTGGTGAGTCCCATTGACAAAGCGTCATATAGTTGAATGAAGCCTAGGGTACGTACACGTCTCACCCAAGCATGAGATAAGTCTTGAAAGCACTTAAGGGATACTAACCAAGATTTCCTGGGAATCCTTCTGGATTATCAGGGGTACACCGGCCTGATCTTCAAGGCCTGAATCAATTTGAATGTTTACAAGTCAGGTTGTGCTTGTTTATATATGAGCAGCAACTGGACTTCAGCCACGTATCAGAGAATCGGCATGGAATTTTTGCCAGCTGTTCCTCTGGAAATCAGTTTCCCTTTAATTGTCTGAAATGGGTCAGACATATGGGGAAAGGCAGCACAGATGGGCTGAGCCATAGAAACGCACAAAATCAGTAGAAGGGAAAAGCCAGATACATAGAGGAGTCTCTCCGGAGAATCAAGTAAGGTGGAGTATTAATTCGATGATCTTTTCGTAGACGGGTAAGTGATGGGCACTCAGAAACGGCAGAAATATACAACCCTGTAGGGTAAGACAGCCGGCAATTGCGCGTCCCTTAGAAAAGAAATAAGAGGGAAAATTAATAGTCTGCTCTTTCTTAGACAGGTGAGAAATGGGATTCCTGGATAGACCATTAGTCATAGATCCACGCTACAAAGTAGTTTAAAGCAGATGTAACGTTAAAGGGCAACTAAGCCTAAAGTACAATATCATATAAGCAAAGGTTTCTGGAGCTTGTTAGAATGAATGCAAAAGGATGGAATAAGGTTTTATTCCCCTTGGATGCCCAAGAAAGTAGCTCTGGCTGCTTCCATGGCTGACAACAAAGGAATGTTGCATGTGTATATTTACTGAGCTCTACCATGCTCTATGGGGAACTAAGAGGCATTGCTTATACTGGATCTACTGACCTTTGGTAACAGATAAGTATCCAGCAGCCATCGCAACATAGAGCATAGATGGAAAGACCATATAGACGCAGGCTCTCTTGAACATGAATCGATGCAGTTCTTTAATATTCTGATCTGTATGTAGGTACGTGTAGTCAGGGAATAGGCAGATCAGACGAGTCAGTACCTGAAGAACCTTAGAACTCCATAGGGGTTCTTCTCTGCCGTCATGTTTCTTTCCTCCAAATATAGCTTAGTCTTATAGGAACTGGAATTTATTACACATGGACCAGTTCCACTTTGTTGATGGTTTCATCAATGCTTTCCATTCCCTCTGAAGACTTTTCTAGTTGAGTTGTCATTACCCATGCCTTGGCCCAAGTGTTCTTATCAGCTCTTTCATTGTGTTATAATTCCATTGTGAGGAACATCAAGGGGATATAGGCAGCTGAGCAGGACTGGTAACTGGCACTATATATACAGCAGGAATGCTATCTTAGATACCATGTCTATGCCACCTATTTACCTGTGTTCTGGTGAAGATAACTTTGAGGGGGGCCTTTAAATCAATACTATGAAATAGTCTTCACCGTTCCTTCTATTCAGGATGCTCTGTAAATATAACTTGCTTAATATGGGAATCATGCTGGGACCTTGGCAGGCTCAGAGTCTACTGATGTCACATAAAATTTACCCACATGCCCTGGCACGAAACAAGTCTCAAAATAAATATAAATAGGAAGTGGTAAACCTCAACCAAGACCACAAATTAATCCTAACCAACAGATAACCCATAATTACTATTTTTGCAGGAGATTATGTTCTAAGAATTACTGTTTTTCTGTTGTCTCACAAGTTTGACCTTCCAAATCTACGATTTCCCCTATTTCTGTTGGGTGAAAGGGTTACTGTTTCTTGTCCTTAGTGTGTCCTTTCATTAGATGGATAGAGATGTTGACCTGTTTAACTTAAAAGTTGACTCCACGCGTTGGAACAATTCCCTGGACTGCTCCATGAAGACATTAGGCAGGGTTTGAACTCCCCAGTGAAGACTGGTCTTTTCCCCCACCACCTTGATTTCCAGGGGAAATAAAAAGTTAAAGCAACATCTCCCCCTAGAGGGAACTTAAATTCCATCAAACTACTTTACACTGAGATCAATGAGGTTGGAAATCCCATGAAGCTCCTCCATTTACATCAAATGGAGAACCAGAAAAAGGTAAAAAAATTGGGTGTAAGAGAAATTGGGGAGAAGAGAAAGAGCCCATAATAATGTGAATGTCTGAAGATTTCCAGCACTGTATCATCTCCTGCACCTGCGCCTATTTATGTAAACATGGCCAACACCAGGGCAAATATAGAATAAATGAAAAAAGAGGTCTCCACCATGTTTCAATGATGTAGTTGACCATGGATCTAGGTGGCAATTCTTTATTAGATTTGTCTGACCAGAACTAAGTGTTGGGCCATGTGTTAGTGTAGGCCTAGTAGAACATATATGGAGTTTCACACTTTTTTGGGCTCAGTCAGTGTTGGACTGGCCCACTGGGATACCAGTAAAACTCCCGGTGGGCCCAGGTATCAGTGGGCCTCTTGTTTCTAACCATTTGGCCTATTTCATGGTCATTCCCTATTTCTTAAGCTTAATAATGGAAGAATAGAGTATAGTAAGTAGATATAAAAGACTAGGAGAATAAAGATGTTAAGTGAGGACAGGAGAAATAATATTTTGGAAAGTGGGCAAATGATCTAAGGTTTTCTGTTGGGCCCCTGGCATCCCAGTCCGACACTGGGCTCAGATCCCACATTTTGGACACAAAGAATGTACCCTGTACCCTCCTTAGCTCAAGCAAGTTTATAGATATATAGTATGAGGACATTGTCATAATATTGTCACTCCCATAGTGCGCCCATAACATCATTATTAGACATGCCCCGCCGTTTGGCTACCAGTGATGTGTATATTGGCATCACAATGAAAGATTTTTTATATAATTCAGCTCAATTCTTTTTCATCTCCCATGTAGCTCCTGGCTTTAATTCCAACCGCTGCTTCTAATTTCTACCAATTACCCAGTCTCCCCGTAATTCTCCTGCAGTTGAGCAAATTACAAGTTTACAACTCCCTAAATCTCTCCTCTAATTGATCTGATAAGGCCTTTGTAGAGTCCCGGCATAGCCACAATGTTGTCTGTGTAGGTGCAATTGGACTATAAACTCCTCCACATTGTATAGTAATGCTGCCCTCTAATGTCCTTCACTCATATAGCAAAGGCTTTAATAAATGTGCTGCCAGCTCTACAGGCAGTAAAATATTTAAAGGGTACTTAGGGGGGGGAAAGAATCATTATGAAGTTATGACAGAGACATATTTATTAAGATAAAGGTCAGCCACTAAGCAGCAACTGACGGGCAGCTTGTGTGAAGTATTACAGAGCCTTACAGCAGCAGAGCAAATCATTATTTTTCCATGGTCCCTGTGCTGTTTATTAACATATTTACAATGAGGATGGGGTTCCCAATGGTTGCAAAGCAATTTTACAGGTTTTATCAGGTCAACTTCTGGATTAAGGGTCAATAAAGACCCATGAGTAGTTCCAACCAACACTAAACTTGGGACGGGAAGCAAGTGTAGTGAAGAGAGGTCGGTTTAGATCTAACCAAGCAAGGGGTTCAGCAGATCCAAGGTTGGGGCAGGCAGAACAGGTTCAGAAACAGTTAAACCAAAATTCAGATTGGGCAGCAAGGGCCAAACATCAGATTTAGGCAGAAACACACCTAGAAAGGACGTTCAAGGGTTTTGTCAGTCTAAATTCTGTATTAAGGGTCAATATGAACCTATGAGTTGCTCCCACCAACTCCTAGATTGGGACATGAAGCCAATGGAGTGGAGAAAGGTCGAGTTAGGTCTAACCAAGCAAGGTGCCAGGGTTGAGCAGATCTAAGGTCGGGGCAGGCAGAACAGATTCACATCTAAAAAGGCGGTTCAAGGGATAATAATCCTAGTTCTCATTGGAAATCAGATCAGATCCTGATCGTGAGACCACGATCTTCTCAGAACGATCGTACGAATTGACCATCAACTAAAAAGACCAATTTGCCAGGAAAACAAAGGGGAGCTGCCTGCTTGGCACTGCAAACATAGATACATTGCACTGGGACCCACAAAGATTTTTTGACCTGGCCGATCAATTTCCTGAAAGATGTCGGCCGAAAAATCATAAGATGTACGAACGTTCGAATCCCACTAACCGCACGATAATTTCGAAGGATTGGTCGGGCTTCCCTAAAATCGGTCGTTCGGCAAGAAGAATCGTTGTGTCTATGGGGAGCTTTAGATGTAAACGTGCCGGACTAAGGTGCAGGAAAACACAAGGCCAAAAATGGAAACCTACGGAGTGCTTGTAAGTTGTCTTGCAAGCTTTTAGGCTAGGTCTGGGCAAAAAAGTTGAATCTCTATTAGCTGTTGCCAAGGACTAAGTTGAAAGTTGGGACTGTGGATTGGGCCGACATCCAATGGCAATCTCCATTATCCTCATCAAAGTCTTAAGTACGAGTCATGGCAGGCAGTCATCACAGGCACAAGGGCCAGTAAATTCGATATCAAGCAATACAGCACCTGCCCAGGGTTGAACCACAACGAATGTTCAGGTACCAACCAAAGATGAATGAATGTTAGGTGGTCCCAAGAAAGTTGCATAATTAGCTACATTCCATGAACAGCATCAGCCACAGGCAGAGGAACTCTACTAACCGCTAGTAATGTGTGATTCTTGTGGTTGGGGGTAAATACTATTTCTACCTCTGCCCTACTTGCTGCACAGCACCCTGGGAACCTATTACGCCTCCCTCTTTGCCTTTGCCTGTACAATTAGCTAAGAGACTTCTGTTTAGTATGCAATCTGGAGCATTCGGTTGAATAAATTCAAGATATTAACATACGAACACGCATAAAAACATAGAAATTGGAGCTGAATCTCGCTCTGAAAATATTTGTACAACAACAAAAGCAGAGATAAAATTTACCTGGGGGGGGCAGAGATAAATAAAGCCTTTGGCTCCAGATGGATGGGAGCTGTGGGGGTCTGGGTGGGGGGGGGGAAGCTTTGGAGAAAGAGGGAGATATTATTCAGAGTTCTTGTGCCAAATCTTTTCTCTCAGAGGATGAGAGAGCAGCAGATGTTATATTGTTATTCAAAGAGTTGGATTTAGAGGCGATGCGGTTACAGATCTGACAACATCAGCAGAATGCAGAGAATTAATCTCACCCCCGGGTGTGCTATGCAAAAAATAATTTTAGCATCAGCCCCAAAATTTCCTCCAACCCCCCCCTTCCCACTGGAGGTTTACGTAACGAGAGGGGGCGTTTGTACAAACACCTACACTTCTGCATTCAAAAAGTTGCTTCAAAACGGACCTTGAATGGGACCTTAGGGCCGTCGGTACTCACGTTCCCGAATTGGTGGGATTTTCGTGAGGAAGTATCAGCATCCGGAACTCGGGAAGCTGTTCTTCCACGTTGCATAACAACTAACAGGCTGCTCGGATGAAATCCTCATTAAAGGGATATTGTAAAGGATCTCCATACACTCAGGTGTGCTGCAGAATGGGGCATACTACCACCAATTCTCACACTTCAATAGATATATGTCATCTCTCGCTATTGCTTACAAAAATTAAAACCTGATATGGAGAGTGCCATTAATAGGCTGGTCACACCCCCTTAGATATCATGTCACACCTACAGATGCTAGGTCACACCCACTTCTGGCTTCTATAGGAGGCCGATGTGGTACGTTGGCTGACCATACACTGCCAGAACCTTGTTGGGTGAGTTCACCGGACAAGCAGATCAGGGCTTGCTTTGATCACCAGTGATCGGATCATTCACTGGGGTCTACACCAGTGATCCCCAACCAGTAGCTCATGAGCAACATGTTGCTCCCCCACCCCTTGGATGTTGCTCTCAGTGGCCTCAAAGCAGGGGCTTATTTTTGAATTCCTGGCTTGGAGGCAAGTTTTGGTTGTATAATAACCAGGTGTAATGCCAAACAGGGCCTCATGTAGGCTGCCAGTCCACATAGCCAATCACAGCCCTTATTTGGCACCACCCAGGAACTTGTTTCATGCTTGTGTTGCTCCCCAACTCTTTTTACATCTGACTGTTGCTTACGGGTGAAAAAGGTTGGGGACCCCTGGTCTACACGGAGGCCCATCGGATGAGGACCACATTGACAAGCTCCAAACCTGTCCAATTAATATTGCCAAATAAAAAGCAAATTCACAACAACATCATTGCATGAGAGTTGCAGGACACAATTGGAAATAATCCAGAAAAAGAGGACCAACTGCCAATTGTTTTGAAATATACTATCTACGACATAATAAACGTTCATTTTGGCACAGTGAAAGCAGCATTTCATGGCACTGTGAATTGTATGAATTGAAGTATACAATTCTTCCTTCCGTAATAATAAGAAATGTAATTTATTTTAACTCTGCTCCATTGTGACATCAGATTGGGACTAATCCCCCCAAGGGCCTCCTATGATAAACTTGCAAATGAGAAATTGACCTCGCCGGTGAATCTGGCAGAATAGTGCACGGTGGGCTGATTCGCTATCCTATTGTACGCTCCACGTACCCCCGCCTGGCTAATGAATTCTGTTCTGTCGTACAATTATTCAGGAATTAGAAAATTAATTTTTTGCTCTGATGGATCAGATGTATTTATGTCTGATCTCATTTCAGTGCTTGATAATAATGAATGTCGTGCATCTAAAGCCGAGTTCTCTCGCACCCTTTGTGGGCGGACAGAGATATTACTTAAAGGGATACTGTCATGGGTAAAAAAAATTTTTTCAAAATGAATCAGTTAATAGTGCTGCTCCAGCAGAATTCTGCACTGAAATCCATTTCTCAAAAGAGCAAACAGATTTTTTTATATTCAATTTTGAAACCTGACATGGGGCTAGACATATTGCTAATTTCCCAGCTGCCCCAAGTCATGTGACTTGTGCTCTGATAAACTTCAATCACTCTTTACTGCTGTACTGCAAGTTGGAGTGATATCACCCCCTCCCTTTCCCCTCCCCCCAGCAGCCAAACAACAGAACAATGGGAAGGTAATCAGATAACAGCTCCCTAACACAAGATAACAGCTGCCTGGTAGATCTAAGAACAACACTCAATAGTAAAATCCAGGTCCCACTGAGACACATTCAGTTACATTGAGAAGTAAAAACAGCAGCCTCCCAGAAAGCATTTCTCTCCTAAAATGTCACATGACTGGGGGCAGCTGGGAAATTGACAAAATGTCTAGCCCCATATCAGATTTGAAAATTGAATATAAAAAATCTGTTTGCTCTTTTGAGAAATGGATTTCAGTGCAGAATTCTGCTGGAGTAGCACTATTAACTGATGCGTTTTGAAAAAACATGTTTTCCGATGACAGGATCCCTTTAAGGATGATGGCACATGTTGGGCACTAGGAGCACTGCTCTTTTTGGTAACCTGAAATGTACCCAAAACAACCCCTCTATAGATTATGGCGGGCTATTAAGAGGGCTTTAGTGACAAGTTTTTGGGTCCAAAACTGCACCGTGTGCCATTACCCATGACTGCCCGCTGTGCACCCATTCAGAATGGTTTCCATATCTAACAGCTTTAGGTGGAACCTGCTGGTGGAAGCTTGGAACTACTGCAACATTCTGGAGGCAATTCCATGGTCTTCTCCAGGGTCAACATGTATTGGCACATTGGAGCTCACTGCCACGTAGGGGCAGATATATAATTGTTAATGGCATCAGTCCTGCTCAATTTTGCATCCACTTGCGATGGTACTTGAGGTTTCTACTGGCAGACACAGACCAACCGCAGGAGTTTTTCTTGATAGGTCATTAGCTCTGGACAATACATGGCAAAAACCTTTTCCACCACTTTGTCTCACCACCCCAATACGAACATGCCACAAGCAGCTGTTTTTGTGTTTCGATGGACTTTTTGGACTTGGTTCTAATCCCAGCAACCACTGGAGACCAATATGATATCCAAGAACATGGAATGAGACGAGTGCCTGTAACTTCAGGCCAATATAAACAAACGACTCTCGTTTTAATCATGTGCTCATGAATATTACAGCCATGGCATTCAAATCGCTCCTTTCAAGCGCCAGAGGAAGAAAAGTGAAGTGAGTGGTGGGCCAAGTCCTGGTTCATAATATCAGATCTCATTATAGAAGTCCATTAGGGGCTTCAGTGAGACGCTAATTAAGACTGGAGGACTCCCAATACTTGGATGAATTATTACAACTTTGTCCTTGATAATGCTTGCCAGATTACTAAGAGTCAGGTAAGGATTACGGCAATGATATCGCTAAGAGATATATGTTAATTTTTGGAGAATTAAACCTAATTCTGTGGTTAAAATGCAGATAGGGCCACTGAGTTGCCCTGTTTCATGCTCCTTGGGGAGCTAGCCCATAACTCAAGATTTTTATACATTCTGGCCCACTAACATTTGGTCTGTCAAACAATTTGAGGTTATAAAAGGTTTTACATTTTTTGTCTCCAGTACCCCCCTCCAGTGGTTGTGTTGCAAAGGTGGAGTGATGGTAAATGCCAACTTTAATACATTTTCAGTAACATGCAACATTTCATAACGCAGTGGCCCCAACATTTCATAACACAGTTGCCCCAGCAGTTTATAACACAGTGGCCCCAACATTTCATAACACAGTTGCCCCAGCAGTTTATAACACAGTGGCCCCAACATTTCATAACAAAGTTGCCCCAGCAGTTTATAACACAGTTGCCCCAGCAGTTTATAACACAGTTGCCCAGCAGTTTATAACACAGTGGCCCCAACATTTCATAACACAGTGGCCCCAACATTTCATAACACAGTTGCCCCAGCAGTTTATAACACAGTGGCCCCAACATTTCATAACATAGTGGCCCCAACATTTCATAACACAGTTGCCCCAGCAGTTTATAACAAGGCATATGCAAAAGGAACATTCCTCTGTCCGGCAGATGGGCACTGCTTGCTTAGACCAATGAGTTTCCCATCAGGTGGCCATTCACTAAAACTAAACTGACAGTTACTCATCTGTCATCGCTTTATGTATGGGGCCACCTAGACAGTAGTTTTGATAAACCTTCATTAGTTTTGATAAACCTTCATTGACCTTAAGGTGACCATACATGGGCTGATATCTTCCAGGCTGAGTCGGCAGCTTATTGGCCCCCTGATGGGTCTGACCAACCAATATCTGACCAAAAATTTGGACAGATAATGATCAGGGAGGTTTAAAAATCCTTTAAAACCCCACATTGGCTTGTTGATGTGGTCCTCACCCATTCATTCCCATTGTTGTGATCAGATCACTTGGCCTGATATCACCCATCTCAATGTGAACATATTGGGGAACAATCAGCTCGTTTGGTGACCTCACAAAAACAGTGGAATTTGGTGAAGGTTAAATCGGCAACTCTCCTGGGCTCTGGGCTGATATCTCGCAGTTCTACCTTTATTTTTCTCTGCCCTTTCACTATAAATGATACAGTTTATAGATGAGACGATGAGCCGGATATTTGTATCTAAATGATGAACAGCAAATATTAGTCTTGATTGAGGATTTTATGACCATTCCCAGGCCAGATCTCCAGCGCCGGCGCATAAGTCACGCTCTATTCACTGTCGAACTGTCTAAAGCCGTGAGGTGTTCATGTGAGTTCATTTCCAGGATGATTTTGCACAAACACGAGCAGCGCTGTCCCCCGGCAATGAAAGGTCCACTCACTTTTATCTTCTGATTTTTTACACTTTACAGAAAACATCTGCGTGAACAATTCATTTCTACAGACATGAATGAACATTTAATGTAGACTTTAACCCGTAAGGTTCTCGGTTATCTCTAGTAATGGAGGATCTGCAGAGACATAGGCTTTGGGGGATCCATTATTAATATAATAAAGGACTCTATCCAATGGACAATCAGCTTCCCAGTTTCTTCCCAAAGACTATTATCCACTGTTACTATAGACACCATCTCTCCCTACTATACCTGCTATCCCACAGTCACACTCCCTTCCCAGAGACTATTATCCACTGTTACTATAGACACCATCTCTCCCTACTATACCTGCTATCCCACAGTCACACTCCCTTCCCAGAGACTATTATCCACTGTTACTATAGGCACCATCTCTCCCTACTATACCTGCTATCCCACAGTCACACTCCCTTCCCAGAGACTATTATCCACTGTTACTATAGGCACCATCTCTCCCTACTATACCTGCTATCCCACAGTCACACTCCCTTCCCAGAGACTATTATCCACTGTTACTATAGGCACCATCTCTCCCCTACTATACCTGCTATCCCACAGTCACACTCCCTTCCCAGAGACTATTATCCACTGTTACTATAGGCACCATCTCTCCCTACTATACCTGCTATCTCACAGTCACACTCCCTTCCCAGAGACTATTATCCACTGTTACTATAGACACCATCTCTCCCTACTATACCTGCTATCCCACAGTCACACTCCCTTCCCAGAGACTATTATCCCACTGTTACTATAGACACCATCTCTCCCTACTATACCTGCTATCCCACAGTCACACTCCCTTCCCAGAGACTATTATCCACTGTTACTATAGGCACCATCTCTCCCTACTATACCTGCTATCCCACAGTCACACTCCCTTCCCAGAGACTATTATCCACTGTTACTATAGGCACCATCTCTCCCTAAGGTGTTATATATATATGAACCCAGTGACACCCTGATTCCTGCTATTGGTTATGTTGTTAGACAGGGCAAATAAAGAGTTAATGGGAGAGACCAGCTGCAGGTGCTCTTGGCATGGACAGTTGCTCTGAGTATCCCCGGGTCCCTAATGACTTAGAACCTCCCAATTCTCTGACTCATTCAACATATTATTCTCCCCCCATGAGCAAAAATCTTGGCCTGGAACCCATGATTAGTGCAGCCCCCCCCCTCTCAGTCCCATTCCTGTCCCTACTCCAAGTGTCCTTCTCTCCATCCAAATGAGGATTTTCTGGTTCCAAGTCCCCTTTTCACTTTGCAATTCAGCTGTTCTCTCCTGTGGAGACATTGGGCAAAGGCCAATTGCAGCTTTTTAACCCTTTCCCTGTCATTAGTACTATCTCTCTTTCAGTTCCATTGTTCATCACGTGATGTCACAGTTAGTGGTGACCCCCTTGACCATAGTGGTGGGGATGAACAAATATAAGGATATCTGCCAAAGTCTAGGGCTACTTTCAGTAATGTCTCGCCTCAGGCTGTGGGTGGGATGCTTTGAACTTCAGGCAGTGTTGGAAAGGTTACTGTCTGCTCTGTTTTTATTTCACCTAAAGAAATAGTGATGGGTGGCACTAGATAGGTGCCTAATATATAGAGACTCTTAATATTCAAATAAAGCAAGGCTGAGATAAGGGCTTTACTCAATTTAGAATTATAGGTTTGGCACTGGAAATATATATTGGTATGTCACTATATACTATAACAATATTGGTAGCCTTCACTCTCCTCCCCTCCTCTGTAGGACATTGGAACTTTTGTTCTTGGGTGACTCCAAATTTACTTTAGCTTTGGGATCATTGTCCTGCTAAAAGGTGAGCTTTTGCCCAAGCTTCAGTTATTTAGTAGCAGGCGGAACACAGGTTTTGTTGCAGTATTTTGCATCGTCATCCCTTTTATTTTAATAAAAATTTGCCCCTTAGCATGAGAAATGAGAGCCACCGAATGAGGAATGAGCCCCACAGAATGAAGAACGAGTACCACAGAATGAGGAATGAGCCCAAAAAATTAACAATGAGCCCCACACAATGAGCAATAAGCACAACAGAATGAGAAATGAGCCCCACAGAATGAGGAACGAGTACCACAGAATGAGGGATGAGCCCCAAAGGATGAGGAATGATCCTCACAGAATGAGCCCTACAGAATGAGAAATGAGCTTCATAGAATGAGGAACGAGTACCACAGCATAAGGAATGAGCCACAAAGAATGAGGAATGAGCCCCACAGAATGAGGATTGAGCCCCACAGAATGAGGAATGAGCCCCACAGAATGAGGAACGAGCCCCACAGAATGAGGAATGAGCCCCACAGAATGAGCCTCACAGAATGAGGAAAGAGCTCCAAGTAATGAGGAATGAGTGCCATAGAATTAGGAATGAGCCCCACAGAATGAGGAATGAGCCTCACAGAATGAGGATTGAGCCCCACGGAAAGAGGAATGAGCCCCACAGAATGAGGAACGAGCCCCACAGAATGAGGAATGAGCCCCACAGAATGAGCCTCACAGAATGAGGAATGAGCCCCAAGCAATGAGGAATGAGCGCCATAGAATTAGGAATGAGCCCCACAGAATGAGCCCCGCAGAATGAGGAATAAGACCCACAGAATAAGGAACGAGCCCCACAGAATGAGCCCCACAGAATGAGGAATGAGCCCCACAGAATGAGGAATAAGACCCACAGAATAAGGAACGAGCCCCACAGAATGATGAATGAGCCCCAAAGAATAAGCCTCACAGAACAAGGAATGAGCCCCATTGTGTGTCAGACAAGGGTTGATCTATAAGGGATATAACAAATAACAAGGAGGAATTTCAGTAATAATCTAAGAATTCCTCCCCTTTTCTCCCCATCTTCCAGTTCTCTCCCCTTTTCAATATCCCCCCCCACCCCGGTGCAGACCTTCTCCCCCCTCCACTGTTCTCATTCTCCCCTCCCATGTGCCGCTGCGCCCGGTTACAATTACACATCAACACTTTATGTTTCCGCTCTTCCTTTTATGCTTTGCTTTTTATTTATAGAAAACATCTGTTTCGTCAAATGCAGGATTAAACCTTCCTCTCAATAACATGACGGCAGTGAGATGATCTGCACGGCGGTGGCGGTGGCGGCAACTCAAGGACAAGATTGTCAGAAAGAATAAGGCAACTGTGTTGGGGCACATTCTACACCCACCTTCAAGAAGAACAGTTTTTTGCATAATAAAAAAAAAAAGGAATTTAAATGTTCCAAAAGACATAATTAAGCTTTTTCAGAGGTCCCACTACTTTCCGTAGGGGGTGGTGCACAGGTTCTCACGAAAGCAGACTGATTTCAAGTCCCAGAATCCATCACTTCAACATGGAACCAGGGGAGGGAGGGGCTGCCATTGGGATAAGGTTCCTACGAGTCAGAGGTAGACTACTATGGTGGAATCAGGGATATCTGTGTAAAATATATTTTTGGATTCAGCCGAACCCCCGAATCCTTCTCAAAAGATTCGAATCCGAATCCTAATTTGCATATGCTAATTAGGGGTGAGAAGGGGAAAACATTTCTTACTTCCTTGTTTTGTAGCAAAAAGGCACGCAATTTCCCTCCCCGCCCCTCATTTGCATATGCAAATTAGGGTTCGGAATCGGTTGGGCAGAAGGATTCGACCGAATCCAAATCCTGCTGCAAAAGTCCGAATCCTGGCTGAATCTGATTAATTGATTTTGATTGGGTAAAGCCAGTGGTGCAGATATCAGGCGTTTCACCTGGGCCTGATCCCCTCCATGGGTCCCATTGGAGACAGAAGGAGTAAGTATAAAGTTCATGTGCATCTGAAGGGTGGGATGGGGCCCGGGTGGGATGGGGCCCGGCTCCAAATCTTGCACCTAGGCCTTTGCTTCTCAAGTCTGAACCACAACTTGCATTTCCAAGGTAGCAATGTTTTTGCGGCAAAGTGATTTCAAGTCCCAAAATCCATCACTTCCATCTTCTCAGAAGAGTGATCTTCAACTGTGGTCGGACCTGGGGCAAAATAGACTTTGCTCGGCTCCCAACATTTATATAAAAAGGGTTAAGTGCCTCTGTTTTCTCCTCTTTATCGTCGGCAAACACTTGTGCAAAACACTTGTGTCCCCCAATTCCTTCTATCAGATGTGTCCACTGTCCCTAGGTTTTGGGGTCCCGCCTAAAACAGGGTTTGCAAACCTGTACCTGAAAGGATGGGTTTGAAGGTACAGTTTAATGGTAAAGCAGTGTGCTGCAAATCAAGGGGAGCCTGACTCAGATATAGAGGGACCCTGTTTTTCTTCTGTGGTTTGATAACCCCCCAAAAAACTTCAGACTACTAATATAAAAAATACAATTCTCAGCAACTGCCTAACATACATTTATTCAACCTTTTCATTGGTTTCTGAGTCATTTTTACATGTAATTGCTACTGAAAGTCGCATTTGTTGCATCCCTTTCTCTATCCCTGGCTCTGACTGAAACAAGTGTTTCAAAGACACGTCTGTTATTCCGCCGTTGTCCGTTAGATTGTCTCAAAAGTCGGAGAATAAAAGAATAAAATCCTGCTTTCAGCAGCAATTACATTTACAAATAACAATAAAAACCACAGAAAATTAGAAATGAATGGATATCAGTACTTTATAATGACATTTTATCTCATTAGACAGACTTGTATTGTTGGGTGGACATCCTCTTTACATGTGTTTCTGGGTTCAAGAAAAGTTTTAATTGTCATGCATCTGTCACCAAATTTTCCAGCAGAGCCAGATGGTTGACATTGCACCATCGGCACAGCCTATTTTCAATGTGTTCTACAGTTAGAAGCCCATATTTTTACTATTTTTGGTTCATGGGGCTGGGAAAATAGAGTGTTACCCCATGAAGTTATCAGGGGTCCAAATGTGAATAGATATAGTCAGTGTCAGCCTGGAGACCCAAGGACCAACCAGAAGATATGACCTCCAGTGCTCTTCTGCCACTGACCACCCTTTCCTGCTGGCAACCACTCCTCTTCTCCCCACCACTGTTGATCACTAGGGCTGGAGTCAATCTGGATTTCTTCTGGTGCCCAAGTGGGCTTGTCCAATGCTGTTGTCTCCTGGTGTTTGATGGTGGTGCAAGTGAAGAAAGAATAGTACTTAGCATCAATGCTGTCCAACCGTTCGCTATTCAGTTGTTGTTAACGTGCAATTCCATGCACCCAGGTTGCACAGCATGCAAATAATGCTCCTGAGAACTATATGTTCCTATGCCCTTGATACAGGTTGCCTTTCCCCAACAGACCAACAGCGTTGGTTCACAATGGATAAAAGCAGTCCAATACAATGTCTAAAATAATTTACAGAATTCACGTCTGACAATAAATGCAGTGAGAGCCTCCAAACAGCAGAAAAAGTCTACATCCAATTATCAGCCTAATCCTTGATAATTTCCACATTTATAGCACATCTTTTATCAACAATTTGTTTAAAGCTGTGCTATAAATGTGGAAATTATCAAGGCTACTGCAGTAAGCAGGAACAATAGAAGGAGCTCAGCAGACTGATTCACAGACTGGATATATATGTGGGTATAACAAATGAAGGCGTGGGGGGAGCTCATAAATACAATGGCTGTGGAGCACATAAACCTCTAATAGCGCCAATGGCTTTGATGAGTTTGTACCATGTTACTGTACAAAGAGAGAGGTGTCAATAAGGTTGTGGCTTGGGATGGAAACACTTCTACACATTTTAAAGACTCAGTTAGCAACTGTACTAATGCCTTTTCATATGCTCATGATCTAGAGGTTTGGCAGTCAGAGATAAATGCAATGATGAAGCTCTGGTTATTACTAACACTTGGCAGATCCTTGGCATGAATCTCTACTTTACAATCCCCCCAGGCAATGTTCTTCAGATCCCTGGCACGCATCTGTGTTTTTGAAGCTCAAAGCAGGGAGAAGGGTACAGCTGCACCCTAAAATGGAGCAATATTCTGCAGGCTTTCAGCATTACTTGGTGTTCTGCTGGCCGTCAGTAGAGAGTAGTATTCATTAAGCAGGATCAATTCGAACTGAACTGTCAATATCAATCACTATTGTGCAGACTCTTGCTTAAGCTTGTCATGGAAGAACATTCTGCAGACCCGCAGCACAAAAGAGGACTAAGCCTAAGGACTTGACCTTCAGTAAGTAATGTTTAGCCGGACACTTCTACAGGAGGGCACAGGGTTCTTCTTGACTTTAGTACTGAGCAATGTTCTGTATGAATCTAGTATAAATCGATCTCTGCTAGCCAACAGTAGGGAGAATTGCTCACCAGGATTCTAATAGGTTGCAGTGTTAGGCCTTCAGCACCAACGTCCAACATGTAAGCAAAGCTCTATAGAACAAATAAGGCCTGTCAAAGTGAGAACTGTCTGGAATCAAGCCAACATGTAGCAGTGATCCTCAAGTAGCAGGTAGGAAGCAGGAGAATTCATGACTCTTACTAGAATGAATGCCGGTCTCGAATGTATTATGTTGCAGCAAGATTGTCCCACGCTAAGCAGTTCTTTAGCATAGTTCAAGGCAATGTAGCATTTTTCTGCCACACCCAAGTGTACTAATAATTCTGCTCGGAGGCATTTCATGGAATCTTCTTCTCCCTCATTGATTTCCAACCAACCAATCCAATGGTTAGGCTTACTTAGAAGTAACTGGCAGAAACCTGTAACCTTTTCCTTCCTTTGCCATAACTACATAGCCTTCTCCAGCACCCTGGTATGTATTAAGGGTTAAACCTGTAGGTCACATGCCCCAAATGTCACAAGTACTACACCAACTATTAGCTAGCTAATTCAGCGAGTGGGAATAATTATTTAATGGGTTGGGGGACAATGTTCCCTCTATATTATATCCCCTCACCCAATCTCTACACAACAAGAGTTTTCAACATTTCCCTATATTTATCTTGCCGGCCGTACAAGTGACCCCTTTTTATTATCTCTTAAATAATTGATAACCACTTCAGGCATTCTCGTTTTCATTGTTTGTCCCTCATTCGAGGTGTTTAAATTAAAAACGCCCAGGCTCAGTTCTTCCTCTGTTTGCCGAGTATATTAAACAGTGTTGAGCTTCTCGCGTAATGTTGACTTTCTTGGTATTTCGCTTTCAGATCCAACATTCTTGACCATTGCACTTGATTTCCCAACTCATTACTCATTTTGGTGAATCCCACTGGGAAGCTGGTTTTGCTGCCAGTCTTTTAATTGGCAGCATATGTTTAGGCATGGTACCGAGTTAAACAGAGTGAGGCAACGCCAGGAAGATGCTGTTTATATGGCGTATCCTTTAAGTGCTGTTTATTGGCTGCGAACGGGGGCAAATGTGTCAACACCCTCAAAATTGATTTGTTGCTCCTTATTAAAGCTGATAAAAAGACCCAATCAAGTGCACGATTAAATAAGCGTTTAATTAGAACATTCAAGGGCTTACCAAATACGCCCGCTCTTTCAAGTCTCATAGGTTGCGACGGTTGTTCTGCTACTTTCCGCAGTTGAGCAGCTGAGGATTTCATTGTTGACTTTTAAAAGGCAGCGAGAGGCTATAAAACTCCCTGAATTTTTCCGACTTGTAAAGTCAACAGTTGAAAAAAAATATGAGGTTTGGGAGATAAATAAAAGTTTATGACAGAGCGAACCGAAAACAGGTGAGATCTGGCAACATGAATGAACAGATCCCACCAGACCAGCCCTTGAAAAGCTTCAGAGCCATCTGTGTAGCTGTCTATAGGGCCATAGTACAGTCTTTTTTAGGCCAGGGGGTAGATTTGATTGCTGATGCTTGTACTAGAAGTCAAATTGCCAATGGGTTGGACAAGTGATCAGGTACAGGGGGACCCAGTGCAATTTGAAGTAGAGTCCTGCATCAGGCCAGGTACCCATGGAATACTTTCAATGTGGTCACGTATCAGGCAGAAAGTTTCCAATTCCCTGACAGTTGAGGCAGTCTGTGGGTATCCCACCTGGGTACCTGGCTGAGGTGCAGGAGTAATACCTCTCACCCTCCTGACCCAGGGATATTCCCCTTACCCTTCTGATCTAGCGCCAGAGTCTGACTTCACTTTTGGCCCGCCACCGTGATGACACTTCCAGTTTCACATGTCCTTAGTCGGAAGGTCAGTTAACTATTTGAGGTCATATTGTGTGGTGGGTGTGGGTCACGTTGTGGGTGGTCCAGGCCAGGCGCGGGTTGACCAGACACATGCAGGTCATGAAGTACTGCCCATTGTTACTTACAGTAAGCTAATTGCTGTACCATAAGCCTTACTTATAAATGATCTACCTGCAGGGCATTTAAGAACCTTCCAGATTAAAAAGTCTATGGTTGGACCATATCTGCATTAGTATTGTATATAGTTTGATCCTGTTAACCCCCAAAGCCTGTGAAGATACTCAAGCTGGAAAGACAACGCCTAATACACAAATTGTAAAAGCACTAGGAAAGTAGAACCAGAACCCGTTAAAAACCCTATAATTACGAACCTTACAAACTTCATTAAGAACACCATACACTATGCAGCCATTTTTTTACCCAAACTCAACTTCAATCTGTCCATGGTATCACAAAAGACAGGACTTGGGAGTAGCAAGAAGGTGAAAGGATGACGGGTGAAAGGGTCACATTCACTGTTCCAGGTTGGCCCATGCCCTACATAAAGCCTTGAGCTCCAACCACTCTCCCCCACAGAAATACCATTTCCAGTTAAGAATATTTTTGAAAGTCTTTTGGCATTATGTGAAATATGCAGTCTATGATGGGAATTCTAAGAATATTCTCCGAAGAAATGTCCTGCATGGAATGGTTGGAACAAACCCAAAAATAGAAAGACTCTCATTTGGCTACAGGAAACGTCCTCAACCTACAATTTCTGGGGGAAAAACTAGATTTTACAAAGTTTCTTCTGGCTTAGACAAAACTATTGAACATTCACTAAAATTTGCTCATTGTCCCCTGCAGAGATGGTCAATGTCTATGGACCTGTTTGTGCTGTTTGCGTGGGGATGTCTCTACCGATGTGTATGGAAATGGTTTCTGGTGGAGGAATGGGGACGTCCCTACAAGCTCCGACTGAGGAATTAATGGGAAATTGAGTATTTAGAGGCACCCCAAATCCTCCTGATACAATCAGTTCCCAATGGCAGCTTTCCAGTTGCTTTTAGCACGAGAAGTCATTACGCTCTGCAGAAAGCCAAATCTTTTATGAAGTGTTTTCCAGTAGCTCTGGCCCATTAAAAAAACCCGTATTATTAAATAGCAGAGTGAGAGATTTAAAAGCAGATATGATTTGACTTTTTTCCCTCTGGGGTGAGGATCGTTACTGAGTGAAAACATGTCTCCCAAGCTGGTGTAAAAACGTTTCTATACAAAACGCTGCCCCTTATAAAATGGAACCATAAAGGGGAAATATACCTTGTTTATACGCTAAGGGTGGCATAAATGTAACTATTAGCAGAGGGGACCTCGTGCAATAAACTGAAATGGCAACAGAGAATATGTTGTTGATATCGGTGTTGGACCAACTGTACATTCAACTAAATGAAAGCTTTATGGAATGAGGTGGTGGTAACTGGACATCTGAGAAGGATAAAGGTGAAATGATACTCTGTCAGGGTAGTAAACTGGGCTAGGGTAGCCACCTTTTGGGCAATTCAAGACTGTGCTACCTTAAACAGGGACAATGTGCTAAATATGTTAATTATCTAATTAGTCATTCACTTAAGTGGAGGCCTGAGGAATGAGTACACAAAGAAACCACTGGAGATCCTGTGGTCAGAGAACCACAGTCAAGCATTAGATCCACACCCAGTTGGTAAACCACAGAAAATATCGTAGCATGACAAATGCATCACTAGAGATACGTGTGGTACCTTTTCCAGCTCAAGGATAGAGTCCTGCTTAGTGCAGCTCCTCACTTCAGCTGGGTCCTTGCAGAAGGGTCTCCAGGCTGCACTGTAACTCAACACATGCAATCTCGCAAAGAGACTTGAGTGCCAGTGGTTCTTAAAAAGAATAGTAGATGTACAGAAGAAATAACCTCAGATGGATGCTCCCAGTGTACCAATTGGCCACAAAGGATGCTCCAGGGGATTAGACTAAGTCCTACCCACTTGAGTCCCTACTTTTGGTGAAACAACTCTCCTCAGTAGAGCACAAAGCTTCTAGCCCCTACTGTCCGTCTAATACTCCTATGGTTCTATGTTATAAAAGGTTCAAAATTTGCAACAGGTCTGGTCACATATAGAAACTGATCATGTTAGCATTTATTGGTCAACTGTTTAATTGCAATTATGTTATTGGTTGCTTTGGGCTGCTGCACCAGGCCAAACTTACGGTTTATTACTTAAGGGGTAAGAATGCTCTATAACAGGTGTTATTCTGTCTCTACCTTAAACGTATTCAACAGGTCCCTTGTCCCCATCTCTGCTAAAGATCAAGTAACTTTAGGGCTCAGTCTTCTTACCGAGGCCTCCTGCTCCAGGCCACCTTAAGGGGCAGGTTTACTAAAGGTCAAGTTATTTATTTTTTAAAAAATCTGTTAGTCTTATAGTTTTCTGTCCCTTTAAATTCCTAAGACAAATCCCTGAGGTGTCATTTAGACTCAGAGGGAGCTTTGCATCTACATTTTATATACTGCTGGTTTTCCTAAGAGAGTCTCCTTGTTTTATTATCTGAAAAAGCCTTCTGCTGGAGAAAGGTTAGTACCAGATCTGACACTTTTTGCTCATTTGTAGCAGATTTACACTGAGCTTCACCTGTTAATAGTCTGGTCACACACGTTAGAGCCCAAACATCTGCTCCTGATGGGGGGGGACGTATCCCCAGCACCGGGCTGATGTGTCTGCTACTGCTGACGACAGTATTGGCGCTCAAGGAAAAGCTCTGTCATCCTTCAGTGCAAATGTGACAGGTACCTACACCGTACAAGGTCTAGTGATGAAGAACAGCTGGCTGGGCTGCACTGTACCTCTCATTCAGGTGTCGGAGAAATCTACTAAGGTGATAAATTTGATCTCTTTCTGCTGCTATTGCCAAGAGAAAACAAACTAAAATGCCTTCAGTGTCTTTTGGAGCAAAGTGGAGTTTGCAAGGTTCCATTATTTGTATGACGTAAAACTGTCCAACCTATCGCCCTTAAACTGTTGAGGACCACCATCAGAAACTGATTTTTCATGGTCCTGACAATAGTTGGGCACCTACAATTATACTGCCTGTACCCTTGATTGCTGCCTTAGTTGCTAACATCTAGACGGCCTTCGGTTTTTGAGGTAGCTTGAAACTGTAATTCAGGAAAGGCACTTGTAATTTGTTAGTATACTCAACTTGTCTTACTATCACCATGGCTTGTGCTTTGGGAGCAGGATAGTCACCTTTATTTGCTACCAAGACAGTTCTGACCACCTTAATGATAGTGGCTGAGTCTTCCCATACCAAGTAGGAGCCACCATGTTTTCGGTGGTTGGTCTCAAACAAACGTGTCAGCCCAAGAAAGGTGCAGCTGGGAGAATGGAGAAGGTCTGGAAGCCATTGCAAATGATATTTATGAACAACATGGAAGTTCTGGATGAACAAACCTATGGAGATAATCCCATAACTGATCCAAATCTATGCACCTATGAGCTTTACATTTGTCCCACCACATTGATGACACTATAAGCTTTCCTTTCCTCCCATTCATTCAGTTCAGAATGGGCCTCTTAAACATTCATCTGGTTTTGAAGACCTTTGCTGCTACTCCATGAGGAATTTACAGGTTACTCACTAAGCTTATTTGTGAAAATTCAGCAGCCACTTACTGCCCTTGGCATGTGTACGCCAAGAACAACTGTAAGTTGGCCGGTTGGTCCGCCCTGATATAAACTGTTGCCCTACTGTATCTGCTGTCCCTCCATTCTTCCTACCTAAAGCTTCCATTCATTTAGGTAACCCAACCTGCACCCCTTTATGACTCTACTCTTGATACATTGACTGTTTCCTGGGTTGAAGGAAAGAGAATAAACCATAATTTTAGTCCTAATTTGCTTCCATCTGATCTCTCTGGTTATATCTCAGTCTTCGACTCGACTTGGCTCAGGCAATTATAACAAAGCACAGGAAGAAATGCTGGATTCTTTGGAACGAGATAGCTATCTCTATGGAAATAAAATGTGTTCCTTGACTTCAGATTCCATTAAGAAGACTGAAGAGGTACAGTATCTGCTTTTTATTTCCCTCCTTTGGAACAAGTGCATGCCAAAAATAAATCGGCATTTGCTCTACAGAATCATAATATTTTGTATTCTGTTGAGAAGATGGGCTGTGAGCTAAGCACATGTTAAGGGGGGTGTTCAATAAGAAGTGGGGAGTCAATGTCTGGGCTTTCCTCAGAAACCCATTGGGTACCAATACAACAACAGTATTTTGGGCCTAATGTGTGGTCTGTGGGTGCCCTGCCTGGGTATCCAGGCCAATTTCAAGCTTACATTCACCCCACTTCCCTAAGATAAAAGTATGTTTTTCCGCATGACCTGGTTGATCTGTTTCTGGAATGATGTCACATCTGCTTCATATCGCTTCCAGTTTGCATGGGTTCTAGGTTGGGTAAAAGGTTTGGTTAGTGCAGGTAGGGTCAAGTAGCAGGGGCACGGGCTTGATAGTGGGTCTTGGTTAGGTTGTGAGTTGGGTCCAGGTTGAGTGCGGGTCTGTCAAACTGGACCCACGCAGGACTGTAGCCTGAGGAAGAACAACACCAGATAGTAATGAGAGGAGGTGCTAGCCAAAGAGAAGAAGCTCTATCACCACTTGAGGGAAAATTCCCAATACTATAGGACTGTGTAGGATACCAATGGCTTTATATGTGTCCTTCACCTCTGCGCAGGGTGGCTGGAAATTCAAGGTGACAACATTCAAGTTGCTCCCAAAACCTGTATCCCCATTCTGCCACCTGTTCATCCAGCATGTTGGGTTGTTAGTGTAGTTACAGCCACTGTCCCAGTCTTGTTCCTTGTGAATAAAATAAGGCAATAGTTCCATTTATGAGAACATGGAAAGGCAAAGGGGCATACGGTAAAACTGTACACTAAATGTGTATATTACTGTAGTCTTAGTCTGCTACTGCAGGAGATCAAGCACTGACTTTCTTGCTTTTGGTGCTACAGGAGTCCTGTGTCTCTGCTACAGGGGAGAGCAGTTACTCTATGATTTGGCCTCCCTCCAGGGTCAGACTGGGCTCTAATACCCCTCCCTGGGAATTTCCCTGATTCACAGTCACACACACAGAGGAGAGTTGAGGTTAATGATTTTATTTGCAGAATACTGTACCTTTAAATAACTGTGATATATGCAGCCTGCCAGCCAGGAGTAACTTCACACAGGACCGCCATCAGAAATCGCAGGGCCCCATACGACCAAATTTCCTGGGCCCCCACCGCAAGCCCCACCTACAGTTCCACCTTCCCCACCCCACAGGTCCGGTCCCCACCACACAGTAAAAAAACAAAAAAAATATTGGTGGCTAGGGTTCCAACATCTTTATAAAAAATAAAAAGATATTGGTGGTCAGGGCCCCCATAAAAAACATTTGTGGCCAGGGCCAACCCATTAAAAAATATTGGTGGCTAGGACCCCACATGAGAAAAAAAATTGGTGGCCAGCCCCCCCCCCCCCATATTATGAGAAAATTGGTGGCCAGGGCCCGTTAAACGTCCATGCCTTCCTGCAGTCAGCAGCTCTCAAAAAGTTGGGGGGCCCGGCTAATCAAGTAAGTGTGGCGTGGCCGGGCCCCCCTTACCCTCAGGGCCCCCTACAACTCTCCCCCCTGTCCCCCCCCTGATGGCTGCCCTGAGTCTTCACATAATATTATAGACAGTTTGGTTACTGAGCTGCTGGGGGATCCCACTTATGTGGCAGTTTCTTCTGAGCCCTGAGAAGGACTCCCATTGACTTTCCGTTCTCTGAGACGAGCATGCTGTGTTCTTCAGAACCCTGAGAAGGACCCCCTTTACTTCCGCACCCTAAATAGAGTCAGAGTCAGACTGGGGGGGGCCTGTGGCCCACTGGGGCTACTGTCCCAGGGCCCCCCTCCGACCCCAACTCTGCCGCGCTGGTGTGCGCGGCGTCTGTGCTCATGCATACGGCGCTTCTACGCATGCGAGTGGCATCGTGGTTGTGCACATGAGCAGTCCGCACAAGATTTTTTTTTGCCGTGACCTCCGACAAAGGGGGTCGTGGCCTTAAGGGGCAGATGTGGGTACGGACTTGAGCTGGGGGCCCACCGGGTTTTTTCCCAGTGTCCCGCTGGCCCAGTCCGACACTGAATAGAGTGCACTTTTATGCCATTAATAGTTTGCTGCTGGTGGGTCACTTTGCTCCTCCAATTCACTCCTTATAGATCAGTTGTATGATACAAATCCATGGCAGTATAAGATGTGTCTCTCCAGATTAGTTTTCTGCATAATAAACTGAATATGTCTTTTAATAAGCCAACATAGATCTGGTGGATGAGCCAATAGCGTTGCTTTGCCTGAGAAGCATACAGTATCTATAGGTACTATATATATATTTGACATAGTGAGATCTGACACACACATGGGCACGAGGTGCCGTCCAGAACTTCACGTTGTCTGATTTGGTTCATAATCCCCCCCTCTGCCCGGCCAGATTGGTAACGTACATCTGAAATGCATTGGATTCATTCCAGCGTGGCCTCTGCTTCCCAGACAGTTCTTTGAAGTTGCAGGATGAAGGTTGAAGTGGGGGGCATATAAACTGGAACGACTGCGGGTCTTTGCCTGTGTGCGAGTCTCTCGGAATGCTCCATAAATGTGCATTTGGTTAGCGCTATATAAATCCTTCACACACTCTCTCCCTATATCACGTTTTAGGACACACAACCCCACCACTCTTTGTTGCAGTTCCTCTGTATATACCTTTAGCACCTGGTATGGATGATATTTGGAATGCTAATCTTCAGCATGGTGCCCCTATAGAAGCCTTAGCGAAACTTTAAGAGGAGCTAGAGGGTGGTACAATGGATAGAATGGTGACACAGTGGCTAGCATTGGCGCCTCATAGATTAGGGCACTACCTACCTAATGGAATGGTTCCTTAACTTTTTAACTTCATAAACCTTGTTTTAATTACTATTTTCTGTTGTAGGAAGGGAATGTCATACTATTAAACGGTATCCAGAGTTGTATTGGGGTACCTTGGCCCCACTGGGCACCTGACCCCAATCCTACACCACCTCCAGCTACAGCCGCTCCCACTTATCTCCTCTACTTACATAGTAACATAGTAAGTTAGGTTAAAAAAAAAAAGACACACGTCCATCAAGTTCAACCTTAAGTCTATATATAACCTGCCTAACTGCCAGTTGATCCAGAGGAAGGTGAAAAACCCATTTAACGCCTCTCCAATTTGCCTCAGAGGGGAAAAATTCTTCCCGACTCCAAGATACAATGGGACCAGTCCCTGGATCAACTTGTACTATGAGCTATCTCCCATATCCCTGTATTCCCTCACTTGCTAAACACCATCCAACCCCTTCTAAAAGCGATCTAATGTTAAAAATTGTTTACCCTGTTAAAAATTAAAGATGGCCATGCATTTCAAAGAGGAACGCACAGCAGCGGAGTGGAGATCAGTGCTGATTGAGAGCAACTGGGTTGCAGGCAGGACCCAAGAGGGTCAGCCCAATTTGGGTCCCAATGGGCCAGTCCAACCCTGATTCAACCCAACAGTATGGAGATTAATTTTTGGGTCCCAACCTATAGGTTAAAATTCCCAGACCTAGCATTTGGACATTCTCCCGTTGTTTGAAAGCTGTTGATCCCACAACTGTTGATGGGTTACCAACCCTGTGTTGAAACTGACCCTAGAATATGTATGTGTGCTTATGGTATAAACATTAGATTGTGAGTAGTGATGGGCAAATATATTCGAATTTACTTCGAATTTCAGGGTTTCGCCGCCGGTGAATAAATTTGGTGCTTGTGCAGAGACTTGAATGAGCATTTGCTGTAAAAGTCCATTGTTGAGCTGGCCATACAGCAGAGGTTACCAAAGGAGTGCATCTTTGGTCAATTTCTCCACCAATGTGCTGGGCCAAATTGATCTGATTACTTTTATTGGTCCACTGAGCTAACTATTGAATGATAAGGCCCTCAGGAAAGGGCTGATGTGGTCTTCAACAAACCCGTCTGATTAAACTATCTATTAGGCGGCCATATGATTTGCCCTATGCATGGGCCAACAATAGAACATCCCAGTAAAAAAGGTACAGAGAAGAGTAGAAATAACTGAAATAATGCAGTTCTGGAAATCTATTTAACTGATAAAATACAGTGCTCAAAAACTACTCAGATCTTTGGCCAATACTGTCTGTTACTGTCTGACCTACATGTCCCCAGATACTGTTAACTACAACTCCCAGCAGCCTCTGATCCACTGAGCAGTAAACGCAGAATGTTATTTGTTCTTCACTCAAGGTCACATTCTAGGTAAGAGGCCCTACTGGATACACTAGTTGGGTTGACGAGGGGGAAAGAAAATGCCAATGGAAAAATAATTGGTTAATTATAGGTAATAATTGTAACAAATGCCTTCCCATCATATGCAATTATAAGGAACAAGCCTGTTTAGGGCGAGTTCCTACGCGGCTCCCTGGAGTTCGAGGGGTCTGCTACACGGGAAATCAGTTTCCTGACACTGTCAGCGCTCAAGTCTCACTTCTTCCTTAATCCCTTTCCTTAATAAAACCCTTCCACCGCTCCAATCCCTCTCGTCACTCCCTGCGGATTCATTTCCCTCCAATTCACTCCTGTAGGGGTCAGTCAACTCCTATTCTGCTACAGCTGCCACATGTGGGTAGGTGACGGATCGAGGGGAAGGTGACAGTAACAAATTAAAGAAAACAGTCTCGCTTTAGCTGTGACTTTTCCAGAATAGGGAATCCAAAAAGTAGATGGTCTCTAACCATAAACATTTGCCGGAGCCTTGGGCGCAACTTGAAGTTAATGCAGCTGCTGCCTCTATTTACGTGAGCAATGGACGATTTGGCCTCCGATACCCCCCTTTCCTCCCTTCTTTCTTTTCAGAGGGGGAGGTCATTTTGTTTATTTGTGTTGCATGCTTTTGAAGCTTTGGGGAATGTATATTTTCATTTACATTGCCACACAATCTGTGTACTATCAAACCAATCATATTCACATTGTCCATATGGTATCCATCTGATACTGAGCTAGATCATTGAACAGGCTCAACAGTGACTGCTTACAATTCTTTGCTATTACCCTCCCCCCAAGACAAATATGTTCTACGGCGGAGAAAAGATCTTGATAGGACCTTAGACTTTAAAGAGTGGGAGTCAATATTGTTGTCTGTCATGCCAAGAAAAATGTCACAAAAAGAAGATATTTGATGTCACAGGACAACAGTCCACTTAGGTTAAACCAAATATTTTCAAGACTGTCTAGGGTGTGAAGAACCAAGCTCTATCTTCCAACCTTTTCAGACTTGACCCTCTATATTGTCTTTTTAGGATGCGGTACATACAGTAGACTTATACCAAAGGCCACATGTAAGGACATCTGTTCAAAGTTCCCCAAACTATTGCAGAGACTGTAAAATTATTTACTGATAGATGAGATATCAGTAGCCACCAAATGGAAATCAATCAAGAAGAACCAGGCTCCATTTTCCACCTTTCTTGGACATGGCCATCCATATCATCTTTTTCAGGATGAGGTACAGACACTTATATCAAAAAAACCAACAACGAAAAAATCTCATAACCATCACAGAGACTAAATAATCAATTACTGACAGCTGATCGCATAGCCACCAAATATAAATCAATCAAGAAGAACCAGGCTCCATCTTCCACCTCTTTTAGACATGACCTTAAATATAGTCTTTTTAAGGTTAAGGTACAGATACTTATATCAAAGGCCACGTGTAAGGACATCATTTTATGGGGAAAACCAACAAAAAACCTCTAGTAACCGTCAGAGACTGAAGAATCATTTATTGATGACTGATCGGATATCAGTAGCGACCAAATGTAAATCAATCAAGAAGAACCAGGCTCTATGTTCCACCTCTTTTATACATGACCCTAAATATAGTCTTTTTAAGGTTAAGGTACAGATACTTATATCAAAGGACACGTGTAAGGATATTATCTTATGGGAAAAACAAAAAAACCTCTAGTAACCATCAGAGACTGAAGAATCATTTATTGATGACTGATCGGGTATCAGTAGTCACCAAATGTAAATCAATCAAGAAGAACCAGGCTCTATCTTCCACCTCTTTTGGACATTAGCCTCCATATCATATTTTTAGGATAAGGTATGGAGACTTATATCAAAGGTCACATCTTTTCCTGGAGAAAACAAAAAAAAACTCTCATAACCATCTCAGAGACTGAAGAACCATTCATTGATGCCTGATCGGATATCAGCAGACTCCAAATAGAAATCAATCCAATCATCAACCATAGCAGAAGTCCACAAGAGACTGACCAACATAGGCTCAAAATTCATGAGTATTTGGGCCCCCTATGAACCCCTCTGCAGTAACTGCTACAATTGCTCCCTCTTAATATTGACCATCCTTCTGTGCTTTATACCATGTCTTCACCAAAATCTTCTCTGTTCTTCCACATCTTCTATTTCAGACTGTATGTGCCTGCTCTCTTTCAATCTCTCCCCTGTATAAACTAGCAAATTAACCTGTATTATTTAAGCCCAGCACCATCTGTGGACCAGATTTCAATGAGTATAGTTGGTGAGCTTGGGGCACAGATGCTTAAGTGATAGATCGATTTTACTAGGAAACTCTTCAGAGAAAATGTAATGAAGCAACATCAGAATCATCTGCAAAATCACCCCGCCAAGAAGGATTTCGTGTAGAACTAGGGGTGTAGTTGGGTACTGAGAGCACAGGAATTTATTCTATCTACATAAAACATACGTTAGTTATTTCACAATGCCTGGTTTCCCTCTAAGAACTCCTAATACAGCTATATAGGGGTATAAAAAGGGCAATTTTAGATTTTAAAGGAATCTACGATAATGATATGAATCATGTATGTTACATATGGGTGCCACAATATCACCTGGAGGCATCTGAACAATCCCAAAGCCAGGCAGGTTGTACTTGTACTATACTGATAGTAATCTCCCTTCAGCAGAACAACTGTATCCATGCTGCAAGTGCTGAGTTCCAGCAGTAATCCCTTTATCTATCCCTGCGGGATTATAGGCATTTAAGTTTATGTCAATTGTTCTGCTGTAGGCAATGAGTCAGATCTAATTCATACAGCCTGAGCAGGCTTCTGAATTGTTCAGGTGTCTTTTAGATTTAAATAGTCTTCTTATATAGGAGGGCTGAAAAGCCAACCAAGGGCTGTCCAACTTGTGGGTTGAATATGCCCCCCCCAATCAACTTAGAGGTTCCATAAATTTCACTATTTTGGCCCGTTAACATGCTGTAAGACATATAATTATCCCACTCTATGTAATAAGTTGGACAGCACTGCTCTAGCCTCTGCCAACTGGAGCTCTACACAATTATTTGTCTTGTTTGGGTCCAATTAGAACATAATGTCCCAGAACTTAAAACTATTGCTTAGAATGAATGACTAGAAGTAAGTTACCTGGCCATAGAACATAATCATGTTATGATTCCCCCCTCCCAAAAAAATATGTTACATTACTCAGTATTTGCTATGCCTCCAGGGGCCCAACATCAGTCAAAAGATCAGTCAAAGTTGTGCACGTACTCTATAATTCTTACTTTTTTGGTGACGGTGGGGTCACTTGGTTTATTCATACCCAAGACCCAAGGTGGAAAGAGACAAGAGTAATGTCAAGGGCTAGTTGATCTATGCCCCCTTCAGATCTGTCATCCACCTGGTAGATATAGGCCCAAACTATGGATGATACCATGTAGCATGTGGATCATCATGGGGCAAGGCTTTCTAACAACCTCAAACCAGAGGCTAAAAGATGGAGAGCTCACCAGATGTTTTGAGGAGGTAGAGCAGGATTTACATCATGGGTTCCTTAAAAGTTGCCAATAGTCTACCAATATTAATAAAAACAAATAATAAACTCAAGAACACAGGCTCTTCAAGTGTAGCAATGATAGTTCAATAGCAACATTTATTTTTCTTGAGAGGTAACCCTTATGTGTATTCCTTGATCCCACTAGGTGGAGGCCCTGCACCATAATGTACCACGTACCCAGTCTCTCTCCATATGATCATGGAGACAGAGACACCCAGACTTATCCTGTGCCAGATGGTAACCACAACTCTATAAGTGCCAGTAAGGTTGGTGCCAACGGGTTTACAAGGACTCCCTGAGCAATAGCATTAATTCAAGGAATGAGTAACATATTTGGAGCAGTAGAAATAAGCACACATGGTCGCATGAAAAAAAAAAAGACTATGCCACATGTCTCGGGGCCTTTCATTGAATAAAAACAAGTATTTATGTGGCTCTGCCTTTGCATTTGCCCAGCAGGAGCTTTTCTTTTACATGTCTGAGTTCTCCGAATCAATAAGCCTCAGGTTAATCAGAGATCATTCAGTGAGTTTTGACAAGGATAACATGTCAGAATACATGATAACAGGCCAGATATCCCCCACAGCTCCACTGCTTGAGATACTTCTCTTAGGTCACCATGAGAGGGCAACGGAACCTCAGCCTGAATCATGGACATAACCATGGGTTGCAGGAGGGGACGTATGGCAGTTTATATAATACACAGTCAGTCAGAAATGGCTTATGGGGTTCTTGATAGAAAGCTTAATATAAAATGTTATCAGTGATGACATTCCCTTTGGCATATGAAAAGAAAACCATCACTTAGGTCAAAGATTCCATATAAAAAGGGGAGTGAAGTTTTTATTTGAGAGAACGAGAGACAGAAAAGATTATTTTTCTGATTCTGAAATAACAGTGAAAAACAGTGAAATAACAGTGGGATAATAGTCTCTGGGAAGGGAGTGTTACTGTGGGATAGCAGGTATAGTAGGGAGAGATGGTGCCTATAGTAACAGTGGATAATAGTCTCTGGGAAGGGAGTGTGACTGTGGGATAGCAGTTATAGTAGGGAGAGATGGTGTCTATAGTAACAGTGGATAATAGTCTCTGGGAAGGGAGTGTGACTGTGGGATAGCAGGTATAGTAGGGAGAGATGGTGCCTATAGTAACAGTGGATAATAGTCTCTGGGAAGGGAGTGTGACTGTGGGATAGCAGGTATAGTAGGGAGAGATGGTGTCTATAGTAACAGTGGGATAATAGTCTCTGGGAAGGGAGTGTGACTGTGGGATAGCAGGTATAGTAGGGAGAGATGGTGCCTATAGTAACAGTGGATAATAGTCTCTGGGAAGGGAGTGTGACTGTGGGATAGCAGGTATAGTAGGGAGAGATGATGCCTATAGTAACAGTGGATAATAGTCTCTGGGAAGGGAGTGTGACTGTGGGATAGCAGGTATAGTAGGGAGAGATGGTGCCTATAGTAACAGTGGATAATAGTCTCTGGGAAGGGAGTGTGACTGTGGGATAGCAGGTATAGTAGGGAGAGATGGTGCCTATAGTAACAGTGGATAATAGTCTCTGGGAAGGGAGTGTGACTGTGGGATAGCAGGTATAGTAGGGAGAGATGGTGTCTATAGTAACAGTGGGATAATAGTCTCTGGGAAGGGAGTGTGACTGTGGGATAGCAGGTATAGTAGGGAGAGATGGTGCCTATAGTAACAGTGGATAATAGTCTCTGGGAAGGGAATGTGACTGTGGGATAGCAGGTATAGTAGGGAGAGATGGTGCCTATAGTAACAGTGGATAATAGTCTCTGGGAAGGGAGTGTGACTGTGGGATAGCAGGTATAGTAGGTAGAGCTGGTGCCTATAGTAACAGTGGGATAATAGTCTCTGGGAAGGGGAGTGTGACTGTGGGATAGCAGGTATAGTAGGGAGAGATGGTGCCTATAGTAACAGTGGATAATAGTCTCTGGGAAGGGAATGTGACTGTGGGATAGCAGGTATAGTAGGAAGAGATGGTGTCTATAGTAACAGTGGATAATAGTCTCTGGGAAGGGAGTGTGACTGTGGGATAGCAGGTATAGTAGGGAGAGATGGTGTCTATAGTAACAGTGGGATAATAGTCTCTGGGAAGGGAGTGTGACTGTGGGATAGCAGGTATAGTAGGGAGAGATGGTGCCTATAGTAACAGTGGATAAAAGTCTCTGGGAAGGGAGTGTGACTGTGGGATAGCAGGTATAGTAGGGAGAGATGGTGCCTATAGTAACAGTGGATAATAGTCTCTGGGAAGGGAATGTGACTGTGGGATAGCAGGTATAGTAGGGAGAGATGGTGCCTATAGTAACAGTGGATAATAGTCTCTGGGAAGGAAGTGTGACTGTGGGGGATAGCAGGTATAGTAGGTAGAGCTGGTGCCTATAGTAACAGTGGGATAATAGTCTCTGGGAAGGGAGTGTGACTGTGGGATAGCAGGTATAGTAGGGAGAGATGGTGCCTATAGTAACAGTGGATAATAGTCTCTGGGAAGGGAGTGTGACTGTGGGATAGCAGGTATAGTAGGGAGAGATGTGCCTATAGTAACAGTGGATAATAGTCTCTGGGAAGGGAGTGTGACTGTGGGATAGCAGGTATAGTAGGGAGAGATGGTGTCTATAGTAACAGTGGATAATAGTCTCTGGGAAGGGAGTGTGACTGTGGGATAGCAGGTATAGTAGGGAGAGATGGTGTCTATAGTAACAGTGGATAATAGTCTCTAGGGAAATGGGAGTGTGACTGTGGCGATAGCAGGTATAGTAGGGAGAGGATGGTGCCTATAGTAACAGTGGATAATAGTCTCTGGGAAGGGAATGGACTGTGGGATAGCAGGTATAGGTAGGGAGAAGATGGTGCCTATAGTAACAGTGAATAATAAGTCTCTGGGAAGGAGGTGTGACTGTGGATAGCAGGGTTATAGTAGGGAGAAGTGGTGCCTATAGAACAGTGGATAATAGTCTCTGGGAAGGAGTGTGACTGTGGGATAGCAGTATAGTAGGGAGAGATGGTGCCTATAGTAACAGTGGGATAAGTAGTCTCTGGGAAGGGAATGTGACTGTGGGATAGCAGGTATAGTAGGAGAGATGGTGCCTATAGTAACAGTGGATAATAGTCTCTGGGAAGGGAAGTGTGACTGTGGGATAGCAGGGTATAGTAGGAGAGATGGTGCCTATAGTAAACAGTGGATAATAGTCTCTGGGAAGGGAGTGTGACTTGTGGGGATAGCAGGTATAGTAGGGAGAGATGGTGCCTATAGTAACAGTGGATAATAGTCTTCTGGGAAGGGAGTGTGACTGTGGGATAGCAGGTATAGTAGGGAGAGATGGTGCCTATAGTAACAGTGGATAATAGTCTCTGGGAAGGGAATGTGACTGTGGGATAGCAGGTATAGTAGGAAGAGATGGTGTCTATAGTAACAGTGGATAATAGTCTCTGGGAAGGGAGTGTGACTGTGGGATAGCAGGTATAGTAGGGAGAGATGGTGTCTATAGTAACAGTGGGATAATAGTCTCTGGGAAGGGAGTGTGACTGTGGGATAGCAGGTATAGTAGGGAGAGATGGTGCCTATAGTAACAGTGGATAAAAGTCTCTGGGAAGGGAGTGTGACTGTGGGATAGCAGGTATAGTAGGGAGAGATGGTGCCTATAGTAACAGTGGATAATAGTCTCTGGGAAGGAAGTGTGACTGTGGGATAGCAGGTATAGTAGGGAGAGATGGTGTCTATAGTAACAGTGGGATAATAGTCTCTGGGAAGGGAGTGTGACTGTGGGATAGCAGGTATAGTAGGGAGAGATGGTGCCTATAGTAACAGTGGATAATAGTCTCTGGGAAGGGAATGTGACTGTGGGATAGCAGGTATAGTAGGGAGAGATGGTGCCTATAGTAACAGTGGATAATAGTCTCTGGGAAGGGAGTGTGACTGTGGGATAGCAGGTATAGTAGGTAGAGCTGGTGCCTATAGTAACAGTGGGATAATAGTCTCTGGGAAGGGAGTGTGACTGTGGGATAGCAGGTATAGTAGGGAGAGATGGTGCCTATAGTAACAGTGGATAATAGTCCTCTGGGAAGGGAATGTGACTGTGGGATAGCAGGTATAGTAGGAAGAGATGGTGTCTATAGTAACAGTGGATAATAGTCTCTGGGAAGGGAGTGTGACTGTGGGATAGCAGGTATAGTAGGGAGAGATGGTGTCTATAGTAACAGTGGGATAATAGTCTCTGGGAAGGGAGTGTGACTGTGGGATAGCAGGTATAGTAGGGAGAGATGGTGCCTATAGTAACAGTGGATAAAAGTCTCTGGGAAGGGAGTGTGACTGTGGGATAGCAGGTATAGTAGGGAGAGATGGTGCCTATAGTAACAGTGGATAATAGTCTCTGGGAAGGGAATGTGACTGTGGGATAGCAGGTATAGTAGGGAGAGATGGTGCCTATAGTAACAGTGGATAATAGTCTCTGGGAAGGAAGTGTGACTGTGGGATAGCAGGTATAGTAGGTAGAGCTGGTGCCTATAGTAACAGTGGGATAATAGTCTCTGGGAAGGGAGTGTGACTGTGGGATAGCAGGTATAGTAGGGAGAGATGGTGCCTATAGTAACAGTGGATAATAGTCTCTGGGAAGGGAGTGTGACTGTGGGATAGCAGGTATAGTAGGGAGAGATGGTGCCTATAGTAACAGTGGATAATAGTCTCTGGGAAGGGAGTGTGACTGTGGGATAGCAGGTATAGTAGGGAGAGATGGTGTCTATAGTAACAGTGGATAATAGTCTCTGGGAAGGGAGTGTGACTGTGGGATAGCAGGTATAGTAGGGAGAGATGGTGCCTATAGTAACAGTGGATAATAGTCTCTGGGAAGGGAGTGTGACTGTGGGATAGCAGGTATAGTAGGGAGAGATGGTGTCTATAGTAACAGTGGATAATAGTCTCTGGGAAGGGAGTGTGACTGTGGGATAGCAGGTATAGTAGGGAGAGATGGTGCCTATAGTAACAGTGGATAATAGTCTCTGGGAAGGGAGTGTGACTGTGGGATAGCAGGTATAGTAGGGAGAGATGGTGCCTATAGTAACAGTGGATAATAGTCTCTGGGAAGGGAGTGTGACTGTGGGATAGCAGGTATAGTAGGGAGAGATGGTGTCTATAGTAACAGTGGATAATAGTCTCTGGGAAGGGAGTGTGACTGTGGGATAGCAGGTATAGTAGGGAGAGATGGTGCCTATAGTAACAGTGGATAATAGTCTCTGGGAAGGGAGTGTGACTGTGGGATAGCAGGTATAGTAGGGAGAGATGGTGCCTATAGTAACAGTGGATAATAGTCTCTGGGAAGGGAATGTGACTGTGGGATAGCAGGTATAGTAGGGAGAGATGGTGCCTATATAGTCTCTGGGAAGGAAGTGTGACTGTGGGATAGCAGGTATAGTAGGTAGAGCTGGTGCCTATAGTAACAGTGGGATAATAGTCTCTGGAAGGAGTGTGACTGTGGGATAGCAGGTATAGTAGGGAGAGATGGTGCCTATAGTAACAGTGGATAATAGTCTCTGGAAGGGAGTGTAACTGTGGGATAGCAGGTATAGTAGGGAGAGATGGTGTCTATAGTAACAGTGGATAATAGTCTCTGGGAAGGGAGTGTGACTGTGGATAGCAGGTATAGTAGGGAGAGATGGTGCCTATAGTAACAGTGGATAATAGTCTCTGGGAAGGGAGTGTGACTGTGGGATAGCAGGTATAGTAGGGAGAGATGGTGTCTATAGTAACAGTGGATAATAGTCTCTGGGAAGGGAGTGTGACTGTGGGATAGCAGGTATAGTAGGGAGAGATGGTGTCTATAGTAACAGTGGATAATAGTCTCTGGGAAGGGAGTGTGACTGTGGGATAGCAGGTATAGTAGGGAGAGATGGTGTCTATAGTAACAGTGGATAATAGTCTCTGGGAAGGGAGTGTGGGATAGCAGGTATAGTAGGGAGAGATGGTGCCTATAGTAACAGTGGATAATAGTCTCTGGGAAGGGAGTGTGACTGTGGGATAGCAGGTATAGTAGGGAGAGATGGTGCCTATAGTAACAGTGGATAATAGTCTCTGGGAAGGGAGTGTGACTGTCGGATAGCAGGTATAGTAGGGAGAGATGGTGCCTATAGTAACAGATCTTTCTAAATTAAACAATTCAGATTGTGAATAGTAATTAAATGAAATAGTAATTCATTAGCTCATCACTGATTATAAGGTAGGATTCTACACATGTCCCACAAGTATTAATACATTTATAACACACCATTAGCTTGCTGGCACTGCAACAGAATAAACATGATCCCACAATATAGTAAAGCCCCAAATCCTCAGGTGACTGCAGTTAGGAGCCACCTGGCCGGTACAGAGGAGACAGGAGAGAAGTAGTGAGATACAAGATTGTTTCCCAAGATCTGTAGGACTTCTCCATGTTGTAGCCACGGAAGAATTCTATGGTGACGGATTAATGAGGTGATACCTTGTCAGGAATGTTTAAAAGCAAATTGTTCTTTTGTGAAAAGATATTCTGTTACGTGAAAAATATAAAGAACTTCCGTTGGTCTGACAGGAGAAGGGAAACAATGCTTGCATGTCTTACTGAGTGTTTCATATGGGTGCAAACTTACTTGCTTGTAGTAAATGTAAGGGTATAATGGTCATTTAAAGGAGAACTAAAACTGAATAAAGAAGTAGGTAGACATGTTGTACATGATGTTTTATGCTTCTGTACCAGCCCAAGGCAACCACAGCCCTTTAGCAGTAAAGATCTGTGTCTCCAAAGATGCCCCAGTAGCTCCCCATCTTCTTTTCTGCTGATTCACTGCACATGCTCTGTGCTGCTGTCACTTACTGAGCTTAGGGAGCCACTCACAATATACAGTACACATAGAATAGAAATGTCACAATATAATGTATCTACAGAATATAGTGAATTTTCTGCTTGATGAAGCTTAGCTTCTCAATGGCAGCTCAGAGCACACTGAGCATGTGCAGGGCCACTGACACGCCCAAACAAAATCCAAGATGGTGACCCCCTGTGAACAACTTTGCAGGCCTAAATCATTACTGTCATAGAGATTCTGAAACTTTAAAGCTAGTGAACTAATTCTGGTATATAAAATACAGCCTTTCTAACCACATTTACAGGCCCGGATTTGTGGAAAGGCCACCTAGGCCCGGGCCTAGGGTGGCAGGATTTTAGGGGGGCGGCATGCTGCCCAACCACACCCACATTGGTTTAAAACCCCTGGAGATGCGCTTGAGATACAATCACTTTCTAAATTTCCCATGCGCCAATCCCCATTGATGATGAAAATTTGCACGAATAAAGGGGGGGACAGGGGCGACGAACGTCAGTGGGCCTAGGGGCACCCACTATGTAAATCCGGCCCTGCACATTTACTTTAGGGTTTAGTTCTCCTTTAAGGCCTCACGCACTGGAGAAAGCAGCACATTAGAGCAGGACCATTCCTGAAAGTCGTGCAATTAATTGTCCTGCTCCTTCACAGATTGGGGTCAGTTGGCCGGCCTCCATGAGAGAGGTCAGGGGCCTTTCTAAGATAATTTTACCCTTCTCGTTTCCCATGGAGCTAAAGGAATGATGATTTCTATTTCTGATCCATCTCCTTTAACTGTCCATAAATATAAATGTGCATCTGGGTAATACTATATGTCTTCAGCATAAAACACTACCCAGCATCCATTATGCATTAGCTGAACTGCCTTACAATAGAAATGTATGGGACTGATATGGATTTACTGATGGCTGTAGTATAATTGGGCCGACGCAGCTTTCCTAACACCCCGGTCAAGCAGATGCTAAACAAAAGGCTTTGTCCTTGCACCCACCTTGCCACCAGCAATTTTTCTGCTCCCTCACTTAACCATATGCCTCCGTTGCCTTAGGGCCTTACTCACTCACAATGGAAGGTCCTGCCTCTGAGCAGTAGAAGAGAAATCAATCCAGCCTTGTGCTCACCGAGGGTATTAAAATACAGAATGTAATGTAAGATAAAAGGGAAGAGTTCCCATCCAGGGGCAAGCAAGCTGTTTAAGATCCAGTAACCATAAAAGAGCACTCCAAGCTTATTATGATTCATAATGATCCATACAGAATGCTTTACAGAAAACGTTCAATCACTTGCAGCAATAGCTGCCGAGGGTTGACACGCGGCCAGTAAAAACACTGTTGAACCCCCCTCCGCTAAATATTTTAGATCACAAGAAATGGGAAAATACCAAATGGCAAGTTGAGCAGGAGGACTCGTTGACATTTGGACCCACCAGTGGTCTTCTGGTACCTTGGTAAGTCATAGAGTATGATGCTTGACTGCCAAAGTTATTAATTTAGGGTTTACTTAAAGGGATACTGTCATGGGGAAAAAATTTTTTTCAAAATGAATCAGTTAATAGTGCTGCTCCAGCAGAATTCTGCACTGAAATCCATTTCTCAAAAGAGCAAACAGATTTTTTTATATTCAATTTTGAAATCTGACATGGGGCTAGATATATTGTCAATTTTCCAGCTGTCCCAAGTCATGTGACTTGTGCTCTGATAAACTTCAATCACTCTTTACTGCTGTACTGCAAGTTGGAGTGATATCACCCCCTCCCTTTTCCCCCCCAGCAGCCAAACAACAGAACAATGGGAAGGTAACCAGATAACAGCTCCCTAACACAAGATAACAGCTGCCTGGTAGATCTAAGAACAACACTCAATAGTAAAAACCCATGTCTCACTGAGACACATTCAGTTACATTGAAAAGGAAAAACAGCAGCCTGCCAGAAAGCATTTCTCTCCTAAAGTGCAGGCACAAGTCACATGACATGGGGCAGCTGGGAAATTGACAATATGTCTAGCCCCATGTCAGATTTCAAAATTGAATATAAAAAATTCTGTTTGCTCTTTTGAGAAATGGATTTCAGTGCAGAATTCTGCTGGAGCAGCACTATTAACTGATGTGTTTTGAAAAAAAAACATGTTTTCTGATGACAGGATCCCGCTTTAACCAAAAACTACCAGTATTTATTCTTGAAAGGAAGGAGCAGTACCCATGCAAATATGAGGACAATTGCTAATGTCTGAAGGGGTCATGGATTTACCGATCCACAGCTGTGATTAGCTGAAGCCAGTTGCACAAAAAATTCCACGATCATGTATAATGGTAAGAAGCAGGACAAAGCCAGGGCAGTAACTATGACTGCAAAGTGCCACCAAAAAATCCCATTCACTTTGGAATAGTTGCACCTGGTCAAATTGAGGACAGTTGGACATATTGACCCAGACCAGTGTGAGAACCATGGAGCTATACCTGAGTAATACATGGGTAATAAGGCCCCACAGACTAGTGCCGTGATCAGGAGCAAATATGAGAATGAAATCCCCTACAGATTATAACAGAATGCTACACCATTGGGGCCATTTATGACTCCAGAGCTGGCAGTAAGGACCTATTTTCCCCCTGATTTGCATTGTATCATTGTGGATTAATATCACATCAGGGGATTACTTTATATACTCGAGTATAAGCCGTCCCGAGTATAAGCAGAGGCACCTAATTTTACCTACAAAAACTGGGAAAGCTTATTGACTCGGGTATAAGCCTAGGGTGAGAAATGCAGCAGCTTCTGGTAAGTTTCAATCAAAAAATTGAGGGTTTCTGCTCCCATTGGAGGTGCCGGCGTCTAGTTTTTGGACGCCGGCAACTATTCTTAGACGCCGGCGTCCGTTTTTGCCCTTGACCCTAGTATAAGCCGAGGTAGAGTTTTTCAGCATATTTTGTCGGCTTATACTTGAGTATATATGGTAAGTATCTCTTGGCCAGAGTCCTAAAAAACTGGAGGAAGGCAGGAGAGCGAACACTAAGGTGCGTGACAGGCCCTGTTATCACAGCGAGGCCGGCACAGGCCTCTGGGTTATATACAGACTGGCAACTCCAGTGAGAGAGGATGTGATACATGGGCCAGTGAAATCGTGGGACCCGTGTTCAGTCACCATTATTGTCCTTTTTTGCAGTAGATGAGACAACCTGACTTATGTTATATTCCTGAGAATGGCACTAAAGTCACTGCAGGTTGATACTTTTGCTTATCCATTGGGATATTTTTGGTGATGGAATGTTCTGCGTTTGCCAAGACAATCTCCCGAGCGAGAAATGTGTAGCTTGGATTGTGCCTCGGTGCAGGCTGCCTGGAACTCCCCCCCTCCACATACTCACATTATTCATTGAGCTCAGTTTGGAACAACTCCTAGTACTGTACATATGGCTGGCAGATTACATGCCCCCCAACCTCTGGTCACTGCACAACTTGGCATGGAGTCTGGGCAGATTTATAGCACAGTAACATATGTCACTAGTTGGGTGGCAACTGGGAGAATTAACATGAGAAATTATGAGATCCTTATCTTTCTGTTTTTGGAGTGCGTTTTCTTTTTCTCCCCTTTTCTCCTCTGTTTCTCCCGTGTTCTATTTCTCATTTGCCCCCTTTGTTTCTGTCCTTATACTGCCATCTCTCTTCATTCTTTCCCCTCCATCATTTAATGTCACCTTATGGGATGAGCAGCAAATAAAATGCATTAAACACCATTCCTTACCTTAGTAAACCCTATAATCTCTTGTCTGCCTTATTCAGGTCCCATCTAAATTTAACACCAACCTTTTTTTACCCTAATATGTAAATATTGCTTAAAATGGAAATATATAAAGTTAGGCACCATGGAATTTACTGGTGGACCCAGGCCTGAACTTTTCATTGGATGAAGACAAAAGTCTCCTAAGAATAATTGTAATGGCCTTTGGGTCTAGGCCCCAAACAGTTTCAATTCACCTTGAAACATAACTTTTCATTGGATGAAGACAAAAAGTCTCCGAAGAATAATTGTAACGGACTTTTTAAAAATATATATGTAAATGATCCAAAGTCAAAAGACATAAAACCACATGCAAATTGCCTCACAATGTCGCAATCAACATAAATTCTCCTTTAATGTTTCCACTAATTCACAAAATTACATTCAACTTTCCCTCTCATGCCATTGGCTCCTCTTGGGCAGCTTTTGGTCAGGGCCACCATTTGAAGGTCCAACCTTTGGTCATGGTCCCCTTTGAAGGTCCAACATTTAGTCAGGGCCACCATTAAAGGTTTAGCCTTTGTTTGGGAACGTTCTTAGCACGGCATTAGGAAAATATTGTTGCTGCTTTCGTTCAGCTGTAGTTTCAAGAATATCTAAGTTAGAAAAACATATTCACCCCAAATCTTTCTGTAACTGACCTTCAAGCTCGACTTTCAGGTGCATCCAAAATAAGAAATAGATATTCTTCCCACCCTAACTTCTCCCAGCAGCACAGTTTAGGAACGACTGACTGTTGAGGCTAAGCCTTAAAGGGATACTGTCATGGGAAAAAATTTTTTTTTCAAAACACATCAGTTAATAGTGCTGCTCCAGCAGAATTCTGCACTGAAATCCATTTCTCAAAAGAGCAAACAGATTTTTTTATATTCAATTTTGAAATCTGACATGGGGCTAGACATTTTGTCAATTTCCCAGCTGCCCCAAGTCATGTGACTTATGCCTGCACTTTAGGAGAGAAATGCTTTCTGGCAGGCTGCTGTTTTTCCTTCTCAATGTAACTGAATGTGTCTCAGTGGGACATGGGTTTTTACTATTGAGTGTTGTTCTTAGATCTACCAGGCAGCTGTTATCTTGTGTTAGGGAGCTGTTATCTGGTTACCTTCCCATTGTTCTTTTGTTTGGCTGCTGGGGGGGAAAGGGAGGGGGTGATATCACTCCAACTTGCAGTACAGCAGTAAAGAGTGATTGAAGTTTATCTGAGCACAAGTCACATGACTTGGGGCAGCTGGGAAATTGACAAAATGTCTAGCCCCATGTCAGATTTCAAAATTGAATATAAAAAAATCTGTTTGCTCTTTTGAGAAATGGATTTCAGTTCAGAATTCTGCTGGAGCAGCACTATTAACTGATTCATTTTGAATTTTTTTTTTAAGCTTGTCTAAACCTTCATTATTTTCTGCTGAGATCTCTCCTAAAAAGACCGCCTGCTTATTAAGATCTAGTCAAAGATGAGGGAACCAGGGAACAGAGAAGGTCTGTTGTGGCGCAGAGGTTACGCTCATACTTATTATTTGCACTTTTTTCTAAATCTCCTGACTCCATTCCCTTACATTTATTGTAACAAGTTTAATGTGGGGGGGGGGGGTTTTGGGCCACATTTTCTACAGCATTAGTTATGGCCGGGGTCGCCGCTGTGTGAAGAAGATTAAGATCTTTACCTCAGTCGCGCTAGGCTCACATGAAAGCCAGGAACCATTTACAAGTTTCAGCAAAAGAAGCGCAGGGAGTTCCGGGAAATGCATAATGTCTGGCATTGCACTCACAATTATTATAAAATCAGCATTTTTGTAAAAAAATAAATGAACTGGCAGCTTAGTTTAATGGCACCCGGGCTATTTTCTCTGCATATTAATGGTGGTCTTAAGAAAAGGTGTTGTCTGCTGAGACAGCCAATAAGAATATCCTTTTAACACTTGATGTAAAAAAAAAGGCCACGTCTCAGTTTGGGAACAGTCTCTTTTATTCATGGCTCGGATTTTAAGCGATACCTAATTTCTCACTCATAATAAAAGCCAGACTGTGATAATGTGCGCGGCTGCATCCGTATTTAACCAGATTTAAACCCCAGCTCCATGTTTGAAATGTCTCAATACAATAGCCCTTAAACAAAAAGCCACCAGATGCCGTCACAGTATTGGTATGATGGACACCTGTCACGGCACACAAGTGTGAAAAGATTTCCGGAAAGACGGCTGAGGAGGAGGCAATGGCGCAGCTGCTGGGAAAGCCAAGCTAAACCCCGGCAGCCCAATTTGTCTTGTGTACTGGTGGCTCTTGTAGGAGCAAAGGAAGGAGCTCAATTGGCTGTGAAGAGTATTTTTGTTTAATATCTGTCAATCTATTCAATACAACACCGGCTTGTTCACAAAGAAAAATCCTTATGCTTCATGCTTATATAGGCCGATTCTGCTGTTGCAGGAAATCTAAGACTCATTTTCTTGCTTGTGGCGCTACAGGAGTCCTGTGTCTCCGCTACAGGGAAGAGCAATTACACTATGATTTGGCCTCCACCCAGGGACAGACAGGAAAACAGTAATACCCCTTCCTTGGGAACTTACCTGATCCGCAGTCTCACACACAGAGGAAAGGTTGATGGGTTCATTTGCAGGACACTGCGCCTTTAAATAATTGTGTATAGAAAAGAGACTAGGAGAATAGAGGTTGAGTGAGGAGAAGAATAATAATAGTACTGAGAGTGGCCCCTGGTCTAAGATTTTCAGGTGGGCCCCTGGTCCAAGGTCTTCAGATGGGCCCATGGTATCCCAGTCCGACACTGCACTACACAAGTCAGGGAACCTTATTAAAATTATATAAAGTTGTTATAATGCCCTACACATGTGCCCACAGTATAGGTTAGGTGCCACATGTTAGCAAATGTAGGGGGGAAGGAGGATACCCCCCCCCCCAAAAATTTACGATCTTTTTCAGTCTGTCATCCTTTAAATAGGAAAAAACGCCAGCGTTTTTTGGGACAGAAAAATTTTCAACTTTTTTTTGAGGAAGTCCTATCTACTCTATTACACTTCGCCTGGTCTGAGGTGGTGAAGGCAAGTCTGGCGATAGAGGTAACGGTCAGTAAAATAAAAAACGTAGTAAATTCGCCTGGCGTTAGAGTTCGAAGTTGCGCCAGAGTCTATCTCCTTTTACACCAGCGAATTTACACCAGCTACCGTTAGTAAATGGGTGAAGTGCCGAAATGACGTCACGCTGGCGAATTTTTACCAGCGTTAGCCACTTCGCCCTTTAGTAAATTTCCCCCATAGTCAGCCAGGAGCAACTTTACATAATTAATATTATAGACAGTTTGGTGTCTGAGCTGCTGAAGGGGATCCCCACTTATGTGGCAGTTTCTTCAGAGCCCTGAGAAGGACTCCCTTTGGCTTTCCGTGCCCTGAAAAGAGTGCGCTTTGTTCTTCAGAGCCCTGACAAGGACCCCTTTCCTTCCACACCCTAAATAGAGTGCGCTTGTCTGCCACTGGGGTCCCCTACTGACTTGTCTCACACAGTAATATGATGTCACAGCAGCACTTCCTGTGCAGCACTTCCTGTCAGCTCACAGGCAGGGTCGCCAGGTCTAATTTTCAAAACCAGTCAAAGTCAGCTACAAAACCAGCCCAAAACTAGCCAAGAGACACTTCAAAAGCAACCCAGCAGGTACAGGGGTCCTTAATAAATATACAATTTCAATAATTATTAGTAAAACAGGTCGACCTGTAGACATTTTGGTGGCCAGCAACTTTTTTGCCCCAAAATTGTCTGAAATTGAGGAAAGTCACAGGAAAATGTGAGAATGGGATGGAAGACTGGGGTACAGAGCCCAAAATCTGGTAACTCCCAACTTCTACACAAGTCAGTCCCATTGCATGCTGGGTATTGTAGTCTTAGGGGCAGATTTACCAACCGGTGAAAATTCATCAGCGTCTGCTTTGCACCGATCACAATTCGCCCAGACAACGCTAATTCGCTAACATTCAGGGGCTGATTCACTAAGGGTCGAATATCGAGGGTTAATTAACCCTCGATATTCGACTAGGAATTAAAATCCTTCGACTTCGAATATCGAAGTCGAAGGATTTAGCGCAAATACTGCGATCGTATGATCGAAAGATTATTCCTTCGATCGAACGATTAAATCCTTCGAATCGAACAATTCGAAGGATATTAATCCAACGATCGAAGGAATATCCTTCGATCAAAAAAAGTTAGGAAAGCCTATGCGGACCTTATCCATAGGCTAACATTGACTTCCGAAGTAGGGGGTCGAAGTTTTTTTTAAAGAGACAGTACTTCGACTATCGAATGGTCGAATAGTCGAACGATTTTTAGTTCGAATCCTTCGATTCGAAGTCGTAGTCGAAGGTCGAAGTAGCCCATTCGATGGTCAAAGTAGCCCAAAAAATACTTTCGAAATTCGAAGTTTTTTACTTCGAATCCTTCACTCGAATTTAGTGAATCGGCCCCTGAGGGTTTCATCCTGGGCGCAGAACGCTGATGAATTTTATGTTACTTCGGCATGCGAGCAATTCAAAGTGAAGATGCGCTAGCGTTCATTTCTGCCTAGCCCAAATTTGCTAGCGGCTCAGCACATCAGGGCAAGAAAAACCGTTGGCTGGTTTCCAAAGTACAAACCATCCCAAATCCGTTCCTTGGCTAGTCTGTACTTTCAAAACCCGCTTGGGCTTTAAATTAGTAGCCCAATTTGACTGGAAAACCACCAACCTGGCAACCCTGCTCACAGGGGTGGGGACTTTGCCCCCTCTTTGCTCAAAACAACACAGAGGAGAGACAAGTACACATAACTCCCCTACACTTAGAAGTTGGGTCATCCCACTCATTGCCAAAGAAATGAACACATGAAGAAACACATGACTATGAAAAGGGGTCAATGACTGTCCGATTTATTGCACATAACGTTGGCTCGTGTTACCATGGAAATGATCACTTGCCTTGGTCACTTTTATCAGGCTGCATTGAGATCTCAAACCGATGGCCCAGTGGCACAGAGCTTTGTAATGTTTCATATCCTATTGATTCATTTTAATTGAGAATACTATAAATATGGCTAGCCAGTATTTCTGATTGCACAGGACCTATACATTATTATACTCAGTCATTATGAAGGGTGGGTTTCTTGTTTACTACGACTCCATCAGTTTGCGGAAGGGTTGCCACCTGGCCGCTATTTTACCGGCCTGGCTGGTAAAAATGATGGTTGATCCCAATGTTATTAATAGGGAAAAAAGATAAATACAGTATATAGGAAGGCCGTTATTTTTTTCCAGAAAAGGTGGCAACCATAGTTTGTGGGCTCACTTTGGGGCCTTTTGCTTGGGGGTTTATATTGCGTCATTAAAGGGATCCTGTCATCGGAAAACATGTTTTTTTTCCAAAACGCACCAGTTAATAGTGCTACTCCAGCAGAATTCTGCACTAAAATCCATTTCTCAAAAGAGCAAACAGTCTTTTTTATATTCAATTTTGAAATCTGACATGGGGCTAGACATATTGTCAATTTCCCAGCTGCCCCTGGTCATGTGACTTGTGCTCTGATAAACTTCAATCACTCTTTACTTCTGTACTGCAAGTTGGAGTGATATCACCCCCTCCCTTTCCCCCCCAGCAGTCAAACAAAAGAACAATGGGAAGGTAACCAGATAACAGCTCCCTAACACAAGATAACAGCTGCCTGGTAGATCTAAGAACAACACTCAAAAGAGCAAACAGATTTTTTTATATTCAATTTTGAAATCTGACATGGGGCTAGACATTTTGTCAATTTCCCAGCTGCCCCTGGTCATGTGACTTGTGCCTGCACTTTAGGAGAGAAATGCTTTCTGGCAGGCTGCTGTTTTTCCTTCTCAATGTAACTGAATGTGTCTCCGTGGGACCTGGATTTTAGTATTGAGTGTTGTTCTTAGATCTACCAGGCAGCTGTTATCTTGTGTTAGGGAGCTGTTATCTGGTTACCTTCCCATTGTTCTTTTGTTTGCTGCTGGGGGGGAAAAAGGAGGGGGTGATATCACTCTAACTTGCAGTACAGCAGTAAAGAGTGATTGAAGTTTATCAGAGCACAAGTCACATGACTTGGGGCAGCTGGGAAATTGACAATATGTCTAGCCCCATGTCAGATTTCAAAATTGAATATAAAAAAATCTGTTTGCTCTTTTGAGAAATGGATTTCAGTGCAGAATTTTGCTGGAGCAGCACTATTAACTGATTCATTTTGAAATTTTTTTTTTTCCCATGACAGTATCCCTTTAAGGTAAGAAAGTGACTGGGGTAGGGTCGGACTGGGCCGGCGGGACACTGGGAAAAAACCTGATGGGCCCTGGCCCTCATGGGCTCCTTTTGAGCAGGGAAACACTGGAGCTATGCCTCCTCCAAACCAGGTGGTTGCTGTAGGGTTCCCATAATGCCCTTCTTCAATAGGTACAGTGCAGATGAGATGCACCAAAACAATCAGGTGCCATTCTTAAACCAAATGGCAGAAATTGACCTAAAAACATTCTGCACAGTTGCTTCCACTTCACCCTTTTAATAACAGTGAGTGAGGTGGCCAATTTTGGAACGCTATCAGGATGATGGATCTGCATTATGGGTAAAACACATGGCAATTGGGTCTGAGCACGCACTTTGCCCACTACGTCTACGGTAAGTAAATTACTCCTTTAGAGATTGACTAATATTTTTGAAAATATCCTAATGTCCCGATTTTTTCCCATGAAAACAAGCTAAAACATATTTTATCACCCAAGTGAGAGTTCCCTTGGGATAGGAAAAATATAACCCTTGTGTAAAGTAAAGTTTGTATAAAACGCCGGCAAATTTCCTATGAAAACGCTTTATTAAATAGTAATAAACTCATGTATACCGAGAGTTCCGCTCATATTAACTATACTGTAATGACTCTGGAATACAACTCGCTGCATCTCATGCATAAAACACAAGCTTTTTATTGTCCCGTAGTTTGTATGAATGAGGTGTGGGTGCAAGGGGAGCGAGTGAATGGATCCGTATGGCTAATTTGCATGAGGTAAGCCTTAAATCCTGTTGGGAAAAGCCTAGTAATAAGAGGCTAATATTATGAGATAAAGCCTAAATCCAAAAGGGAAAGGAACGGTTCTTCTTGTAATTTTCGTCATAAAATCACTAAATTGCTAAACTCAGGGCCGGATTAATAATAGAGAGGATGGAGCTGTATGTCCAGACCCATGTCTCCATGCTGGGGTTTCTCATAGGGACAAAATGACCAACACAAATCCAATGGAGGGTACATTAACTCAGTACAAATATTTCTTCCCACCCCGTGGAGCTTCAGTTATAAGAGATGTGTTAGCCTGATCTCCCCGAGAGAACATTAGTGGTCAAAACGTCTTCGGGGCCACAAGCCTAAACGGGATTAACCAGCAGTTATTTGAAAAGGGGCCTCATCTCCTGGATAAACTCAAAGGGATAAAAGGAAATCTTGAAAACTGCTACTAAACAAAGGGTCCTATCAAGTAAAGTGCACATAGATTATAAACGGAGGTGGGTCAGAATCCTGCTTAGAACATGTCTCAGGATATCTTGTTCCAAAGCTGAATGAAAATAAACTGCTCTCCATCATCCCACAAGGAATTCAAATTCTACTAAGCCATCTTTTACTTAATGGAATTAATGCCTATCTGTTACAGCCTGGGGTATCACTTTGTGATACCTCTGGCTACATCTGTTTGTAGCTCTATAATCTTCTGGGAAAGAACGGTAACCACACCAAAACCAAATCTCTGTCACTCAATTGTTGTTTCTTGACTTCTTCTTTCTGAAAAGCTAGTAGCGAGATCCAAAATTGGAATATTTAGAGCCTGGTGAGCTTCCACGTTGATTTCAAAACCTGTATATATACTCATCGTAGGTGTCACATGAATGGACATGGAACCTTTTAGAACCTTGCATTTTATATCTGGCCAATAGTGATGGCAAATTACTGGACCTTCTGTGTGTTGCACCCTGGGGCCAGGTACACAACTAATACAGCAGTACCTGTATTAGTAAAAGTCTCTTGTGTAGCTGTTTCCCAGGGTATACATTTTGGCCCAATTACGCCATATTCAGCTGTTTTCATTTACAGATGCAGCTAAATGATCCCTAATACAGTTCATGTTGGGGCCCGTCCCAAGTGAGATTACCCATGCTGTACTTAACCTCATCTGCCTAGAATTATGACTTTTATGAATTGCACATGGGCCCTAACTATCTGGGCAATCTCTGTTTGTCTGGGGCTTAATAAAACCTGCTCAGGTAGGGTTCTTTTTTCTGATCAAAGCCTCTGCCTTGGCTGTAGTTCCCTTCAGTTCTGGTATGTCTTTTGCTTTTGACATTCTCATGTGACCCCGACATCACATGAATGGAGTCTGCACTGACCTTTGTCTGGAACCCTGACATTGATTGTAAGCTGTCTGCCCTGTCATGGCTCTTCTGACCTTTGCCTTTAGGTCTACCATTATCATTATAGTTATTATCATTATGCTTTATTAATATCAAAAATAGTCACAAGAACTGGAATGGAATACATACATCATTGTATTAATAAATATTCCTTATTTCCATAAACAATAGCAACTACTTGTTGGGAGTTGGCCTCTTGGAAAGCTTAGCTCACTACTCCAGTCAATGTCAGACTTTTTTTGGTTCAAGCTCTTCCTCGAATGACCCGTCTTAGTTCATAACAGGGTAACAGATAAAGGCAAACATTGGTTTAAGAGATATAGTCCCAAGAATATCTAGGACATACCCTAAGGACACCTAGAAGGTAAGATAGGGGCATTCTCCCCAAATCCTACTCAAATTGGCCTTAATGTTTAGCCTTTCCTGCCACTGCTCCAGGCCACCAATGGTTTGTGTACCACATCACTACTTTGTTGCTGGTGAGAAAATAACCAAAAAACATTGCACCCTGCAAGCTCAGGAAGACTACAGCCATTCTAGTGTCACCAAGCCAGAGGCAATATCACCTTAATATTAATTTCCTCCTTCTAGATGCACGGCCCTGCTTCTTTTCATTGGACTTAGTCTGTCTTTGTCCAACTTTGTCCAAGTTCTTCATCAGAACATTTGGCCAGTGGACTTGGGGGAGTGGTTGAAATATCGGTTGTCCATAAGTTTGTCCATAACGTTTTCAGTAAAAACCATAAAACCCATCAGATTCACTCTCTAATAGATGGACCTCTAGTATATCATGGGCTTCTCTTTAATAGACACTCGGGCTCTTTGATGGTTAGTAATTACCATTCAGAAATTAAAGTGAACATATGAGTACATCACGGTTCTCTCAATGGAAGGTGAAATTTAAGAATATACAATATTTTCAGCCCCATACTCTACTATATTTCTTCTATGCCGAGAACAAGAACCATCTGCCATAAGTGCCTGCAGAACTCAGGTACACGGGATTCAATATACCAAAGCACATTCATGTGGCATTTAACTCACATAATCATACCGACATGTGTTTAGAAATCGTTGGTATAATTGGGTGTGAGATGACGGACGTCTTCACTGGCTCCTAAAGAAATTGCTCAGAAATGTGCATCTATTAGGAGAACTCAGTGGGAGAATGAAGGGATTTGGGGGGGGGAGAAGGTGAAACAGAAGCAACTGCACTTTTAAGAAAATATTTTGCTTCTACACTGCCGAGGTTATAAAATCCTCATAATTCTAACTCTAGGCAAGCACCGGAGAGAGACAGGAACCATAGGATCTGTATCGTACATGTGAATGCGGGGGAAAAAGTCAATGACCTGCTTTCTAAAACACCCTAATGCTTTTTGTGCTCTCCTCCACATGGAGCCATCCCCTGCCAGATGTGGGATTCGGCCAAGTTTAAAAAGCAGCTTCTCAACACATACTTCTGTATTTCCTTGGGCATTAAGTGATTCCGCACAGTCAGACCACCCGGAGATATTGGTCACAGAGTACCACCCTGCCAAGCTGTGAAGCCAAGGGAATGCAGACGCTACGGCTAATCTCTTTATGCAAATGTTTCTTTTCTGCAACTCGTTTTCGGAATACTGAATGTAGCAGGCTTTTATTTGAGACAGACAAGATGTTGCTTGTTGGCATTATAGAAATAGCTATAGATTTGTAAGAAGATCTTGGCACAGAACTGCCAAGGTCCCACATGGGCAGAATCTGTTCTGATCAAAATGATTGACCCTAAATATCTTGCTTGTTGTCTTGGCTGACAATATGAATAATACTGGGATTAAAAGAGGTGACATAAACGGTAACTTGGTCTTGGTCCGCTAACCCATAGCAACCAGTCAACAGTCAGATAATGCTGGTCTAGTGGAAATGGAATAAAAGCAAACATCTGATTGGTTGCTGTGGGTTACAGGATGAAGGATGAAGTAGCAAAAAATCATATTTTGCTCTGATTGCTGCAGGGCGTCTGTGGGTACTTATAGGCTTGGTGGCAATAGAGACGTTTTTCCCTGATCTGGGAAGCTGTCCATCCCTCAACACCAGTGTGAATGGCATACAGAATCAAATTTTAGATATCAGGATTACTACTGTCTTATGGCATACTTTTGAGCAGCTGTTTCCTTATATATGAAACTCTCTTGCCCTCTTTTTTATTAAGTGAACCATCAGCCATAGTTAGGTTTGGATCCTTGGGTTTCAACCACCATCCAACTGGGGACCTACTGATAGTATCGTTCTGAAGCTGCCTGTAAGAAACTTGTGTGCCCTGACACTGATAAACTCGTTTTTGGTCATTTAATTTAAACCATAAGGGGTTTGTACAGCTGGGCTTGGACCATTATCCATTTGGGGATGGTTGATGAAATACATCTAAAGTCTGCCCATAGAAAGCTGCTGTAACCTTGTCATGCTGGATAAACTTTTGTTTGTTCAGTTACAATAAAAATCAAGGGTTTTGCACAGTTTTGCCTCGGTCCTTGGGACCTGATCACTATCCAGTTGGGTACAAGTGGTGGCATCTACCTAAAGCTTGCCCGTAAAAAGCTGGTGACACTCACAAGCTCGTTGAGATCTGGGCAGCTTTGAGAAGCCAAGCCAAAGTCATCTCAAGTCAGCAAGCAAAAAATAAGGTTCTCCAGTCCTAGACGCTGATGCTTCAGAGCTAATTATTATGTTCTGAAAGATAAGTCTAGTTTTGCTCATGTCACTAAACCTGCATTAAGCAGTTGCAGTTGGTCAATTTGAAATACCAGGGATAGAGGCTCAAATCCAGGGACTCCCAATGGAAAGTATGGGTAGCTGGTGACTATGGGCGAGTGATGTGTGCTGATGGCTGTACCTCAGTAAAGCTCAACCAACAATCACAACTCTCTGGATAGAGAATCGAAAATAAACGACTTAGAACACGAACTGCCAGCTCAGCCGACATTGAAGTGGTTAAATGTATAAACCACTTTTATTTTCACAAGGGAAAGGAAAACATTTAATACTTTCTTTTGTCACAACATGTCAGCGCCTCTTGGAAATATAAAGGTTAACATGAAGTTGACATCGGCACATAGAAGGTGAGTGGAGAAACATGAACAAACATGACACTATAACAGAAAGTCTGATCTTAAGTGCCCCCCCTCCAGCCTTACCCAGTGGTAGGCCTCTTTATTCCGTTGTCATGGCAACCTCCCAAGGCCTGATTACCTTGGTTGGCTTGGGGTACGTTGCTATAGAAATATACAACTTGGTCTCTCCATTCAGAGTCCTACAGACCATCCGGCATTCAACAGAATTATTTTCATGTAAAGCTTCTGCTAAATGGCAACGTTCAGACATATTCAGAAGAATGTAAAATTGCACCTAAAATATATAGAGAGAGAGAATGTAAGAGTCCAGCAAGTAGACTTTATAAAAGAAATACTGTGCATGTGTCTCCTTGACCCATGTGTCACACACACTGGGAACGTGAATGTGAATTCCAGAGGAATGCTCTGTACATTGAGGCATTGTCAAGATAGGGTCAGGACATGTAAGATTAAGTGAAGATCAGGAACATCCTCAATGAGGACAGATAGTGGGGATATATGAGTGTGACCCACCCGTGCTGAGGAATCTTCCTACCATCAATTGTATCTACAGAGAGTTTTGTGCCAACAAACTAGGCAACATTTCGGGCCAATGCCCTTTCTCAAGGCTTGAGAAAGGGAGTTGGCCCAAAACGTTGCCTAGTTTGTTGGCACAATAAATCTCTTTTCACGCTACAACAAACGGTGAGTTATAGTTGAGCATCGCCCGCATTTGATTGTACAGAGAGTCTTGGATCTTCTGCACTTAACTAATTGGTGTGATAAAAGTCCTGCTGGATCTACCATGAGGTCTTCATTTTAAGGTGGCCATACATGGAGAGATCCGCTCGTTTGGCGATGTCGCCAAATGAGCGGATCTCCCTCCGATATGCCCACCTTGAGGTGGGCAATATCGAGCTGATCCAATCGTGGGCCCTAGGGCCCAACGATCGGATCCTAGGGAACGGGCGGTCAGATCACGGGACCAATTTACAGATGCGGCCGCGATCCGACGGGATTTTTAGTCCCATCCGATCGAGATCTGCCCGACTTTCGGCCAGATCTCGATCGGGGAAGCCCGTCAGGGGCCCCCATACACGGGCCAATAAGCTGCTGACTCGGTCTGTCGGCAGCTTTTATCGGCCCGTGTATGGCCACCTCAACTCTTCCACCCTTGGCTCAGAATGAGAGGAAGAGTTCAAGTGTAGTCTGCACTGCTGCTTGCCAACATGGCCTAAAGTCTGTACTTTATGGGGGGGGCAATTAGGACCCCATTTCATGGAAAGCAAAGCAAGGTAGCTTCATACTATGAATCTTTGAAAGGAAGTAGAGGTAGTGGTGCTACTTTACTACTAAGAAACTATAGATACTAAACTAGCCCATTGCATTTACAGGCACGGATATTTGCTTGGCAGTAGACAAAGCATACTGCTAATCTCTTGCTATGAGTTACTACTGGTACAGTTAAGCACCAATATTACTAAATATGCAATCAGAAAAGGCACTTATTTCCACAATTGTAGCTATTAATGGTGCACAAATTGGCTCAGAATCCCTCTGGCCTACCACATCCCTTCTGGTGATCACCATCCATATCCTTCTCCCTTCATTAATAGGTGCTCCACCCATCTATGATTTCTCTAGCATGGGAACAGATAGAAAATTCTTAGTCTGGGGTGAATGCTGGCTGGGTAGGGGTGTCTTAGAGTTTTCACATCACTATTAGCCATAAATCTAACCATATATTCTGAAACTAGGATACACACAGTCAGTATTTCTATATAGATGGCATGGTAGAAATAGAACTCCAGTCTTGATCCTCTGTTCTCATATAGTTTACAATGGCCATTATTGCTCCCTGCCATTACTGCTAATTTGCCAAGTCGAGGATTTAGCCAGAATCCAAGGTTAAGTCCCCGGGCTGTTTAAAAAAAAAAGTCAAATCAGTCCCATATGTCTAACAGAATAACAATTTACATGAATTCCAGTTGACGAGGGCGGAATTCCTTATGGCAGGACCCAGTGACAGGAGCATAAACTGCGGTGATTATGTGTGTGTTTAGAAGGCCATTTGGAGAAAACCCAAATACAGAGGAAAAGAAAAAACTTTTGTAAATATGCCCTCAAGTGCCGTTCCTTGATTCTGTCTACATAACTGCTTATGTAATATCGACAGAAGGGATTGCATGGCGCAGCAATGGGGTTTTATAATGAAATATCCATATTGTGGCCTGTTTCTGAGTTGAATTCACCGTTGATAGCAAAGATGCTGCAATAAGGGGAAATAAACATGAATTCAGCTTCAAGAAATATTATACGTGTTCAGGAAGGAAATGACGGTTATGCCTATTCACAGAAATATATTTTGTCTTTGATTAAAACGAGAATAAAGGTATCAGGTTTGCTCCATCTAAGATGCTTATAAATTAAACTGAATATTGTGCTCCAAAGCATTTCTCTTTTCTAGACTGATATATAGAGGATTTAATTTAACTGAGCCAGATTATAACATGTGTTACCCCAGGGTAGTGGAGTTTCAGCAACCCGGGTATAAATCATATGCAAACACATACAACATACATAGTGGGTAGTGGGTAATAAAAATGTACTTTTTAACAGTTACAATTACTAGTATCTTAACCAAATAAAAAAATATAACTTCTGCCTGATTTTGCTGGGAACCCGCAGTTTTAATTTCTGCAGGATTTGATCCCATGGAACGTTGGGCAAAGTATTAATTTCCTCTTTCACATCCTAAATAATTAGCCTTGGATTTGTCATGTCCACCATCACAATGATCTTGGTCATAAGACATGGATTTGGTTATGGGCTGCATTTCATGATAGTAGTTGAAGGTTTATGAAAAACAGGCAAGGTCTGAATACACAGTTATATTAGTGTAGGCCTGGTGTTAATTTTAACAACGAGAAGTTATATGGCTTACATTGGAAGATGCGAGAGCTTCATTTTTGGAGGCTGTAAAAAAAAGGAGAGCTAATAATTGTGGATGGTCCTTTTAGGAGGACACTTTGCACATAGGTTGTGGTTCAACAAATGCAAAGTCTTTGGAGCAATGTCTCAATATTCCATCACTTTTTCTCAATATTCCATCACTTGGTTGTAGTGATCCAGTCATTTCCCAAAAAGACAATACAGAAGGATACAATCCAAGATGTTGCATGCAAATGTCATGTTATGTATGCAGTAGAACACAAAAACAAGTCTGAAAAATGTGTACGAAATGTGTATCTGTGAGGACAAGTAAGAAAGAGGGGTGGCTTTCTGGTGGGTCATGGTAGTGCACATTGGGCATAAGGTAGTACAGTATACATATGGAGAAGAGGTGCTTATTTATATATCATACCTGTATATAAATATATCAGGGGATCATATAATAACCTCTCTAATGATTTATTTACCAGTAGGTCCTTCCAGCTGACAAGAGGTCACCCATTACACTTAGAAGAAAGGAGGTTCCGTCTTAATATTTGGAAGGGGTTTGTTACAGTGAGAGCTGTGAAGATGTGATTCTCTCCCTGAATCAGGCTGATACATTAGAAGATGGTGCCCATCTACTCCGATGCCCTGAATCTGCACCAAGGGGTAAGTAAAGAGTTAGGGACATTTACCAAAGGTACCACCTAGGCTGGGGGGAGCAGGGAGGGGTCTATGTAGGGTAGGGGGGTAGGGGTTTTTATTCGCAAGGGTTTAGTCTCCTTTAAGAAGGGGTTGGGCGGCCTTTTAGCAAGTGAGGGAATATAGGGTTATGGAAGATAGCTCATAGTACAAGTTGATCCAGGGATTGCCATCTTGAAATGATTTTTTCTCCCTCTGAGGCAAAATGTAGAGGCTTTAAATGGGTTTTTTTTTGCCTTCCTCTGGATCAACTAGCAGCTAAGCAGGTTATATATAGACTTAAAGGGTAGATCTTGATGGATGAGTGTCTTTTTTCAACCAAATTTACTATGTTACTATGTATTTAAAACATCCTGGGACAATTACACTGTCACTCATGAGTTTCAGTGTCTCTGTTATGAGTTATCAAGAAACGTATGCATACATTGCTCCCTCCCTGTAATCTAGATCTGTTGGAAGAGCGTGGACTCCTCTATCCTCTGTCCTCCATCAGAGATCTTTCATGCTCCTTCCTCCAAAAGCTTACCCTATGTCAGGCCTCACCTGTCCAGAGTCCAGAAGTGAGGAGACGAGGTCCAGCAGGAATGTCACAAGCTGTAGCAGACAATAGTAATCAGAGGGAGTAGGCAGAAGAATAGTCTTGTGTATCTTGTGTGTGTACATCTATATATAGAACTCTGAATTCCTTCATTTACAAAACCCAGTGGTATTACACAGGTGGATGTTCTGAGAATGTTCCTCTATTACTGCAATTACAAAATGATTAAAAAACTGTTCCTAAGGCTTTCGCATTTGAGAGATGCTGGGATGCCAGACTGTTATGTGGGCTCAGTGTTTCCGCTACCGGCGCCAGCTAATAAATAATCATTCTGCATTTCTCATGAGCGAGATGAGATATAATACATGGTTTCTTCTCTATTCCTTCTAAAAGTATGCCAATCAAAGAAAAAAAAGAGATCTTAATAAGAAGCATTTTATATCACCAAGTGTCCAAATGATTATTGGAATTGGCTATTTAGGCCACACCCAATGGTTTAGGTTGGAGTCTCTCCTGTATATTAATCTCATGCACAAAGGATGGTCCATGCAGAACTGGTTTGAAGAGATGAAAGTTAAAGGCAAAGAGCCCTGATAAATTGGTCCCCCAACTGTGAGCCTGTCCTGATACCCAACATCAGTGCCCAATGTCTTACATATTTGGGGAAGCAAATCCCACCATGTTCAACCTAGTGGGAAGGCTTTCCATAAATGTAGAATCTGTTAGAGCAGCAGTGGGAGAGACTTCATACTTATACCCTAGGTCTTGGAATGTGATTTAGGCATTAAACACATTACACAAAATAAATGATCCCCCCCACCCATACATTGGATGCCGTCTTCCATGATTTAGCCTCCTCTGAAGCAGCAAGAGTTCATAGAAAGCAATATGTTGCTGGTGAATTGGGACACAAAGCATGGGTTGAGTGCTCTTAAAGACACTAGAATCAATATTCTATCTAGGCTAACTCTTTAGTAGGATAAGGCTGAAGGTGTCTACTTAAGATCTAAAGATCCAAGCCAAGTGACAAAGTGTGTGAGTGTGTGTGTGGGGGGGGGGGGGTTAGGAGCCTACAAGATATAGGTGATCACTTAGCCCTTCAGCACTCCTACACATATAAGACCATGAGACCTTCTTGACTCAAACAAAGAAAGATTCATTTGCCTCTACTATAGCCTCATCTCAGTAAAGTTTTGCTTCCAGACCATCAAAAGGACAATAAAGAACTGTCCAGAGAAGACAATTAAATAGCTATGAAGCTTGTAATTTTTTATTTTTGAAATAAATAGGAAACTGCCCGAAGGGGCTTTTTCAGATTTATTCTGGACTTAATGAACAAAACGTTCAACAACTATGTGTCTATCTTGATAATTACTACAAGGTGTTTCTTCTTTATGACAATTGAGTTGTTTTGACATAGAAATGGTTTATGTTACAGGTTTCTATGATGTTTAAACAGAGGAACCAGCTTTTTTAAAACCTATGACCTTAATTACGCCTTACTTTTGCTCCAAAAATTAGGGTTAGAAAATAGTAACCATGAAGAAGGCTTAGCCTTAGTCTACATAACATTGCTCAATGGGGTGTGGAACAAGTCATTGTAACTGATGCAAAAAAGGGGGGTTGTGGGTGCACTCCTAAGGCTAAGTTAAAATGTGTTTAAGTACAATGGAAGTGCTACTGATTTGGCCAATTTATCAATGCACATTCCTTGGCCCCCTTTCTAAGTAATTCAGTATAGATTGTCTAACCTTTTGCACAATCACCTCTGTCTGCCAAAATGTCAACCTAACACATCTTTCCTTGGCTGAAGATCTGGTGTGCAAGAGTGGCAAATGATAAGGTGACTTAAGGACTTTGTATGAAAGTACAAACCAGTTATTGTGTTCTAATTTTCTCTCTGCTTCTAATATGAATTGTTTAAATACACATGGAACCCTAGAGGTAAATTGCTGGTAAACGGAGCCTCTAAACCAATGTTTCTTAACCTTTGTCTCCAGGGGCCTAGTCAAGGAATTCACCTTTTGTTAATCACTATTTTAGAGTGTAGTTTGCTTGCTTTAGGTCCTCACAAATGTGCTCCTAAGTCTAGTGGTAAGTCTTTCCACAAGTCTTAAGGCTCAATGCTGTAGAGCAGTGATCACCAACCAGTAGCTCGTGAGCAACATGTTGCTCTCCAACCCCTTGGACGTTGCTCTCAGTGGCCTCAAAGCAGGAGCTTATTTTTAGATTCCTAGCTTGGAGGTAAATTTTGGTTGCAGAAAAACCAGGTGTACTGCCAAAAAAAACCCTCCTATATGGTGGTAATTCACATAGAGGCTGCCAAATAGCCAATTCCAGCCATTATTTGGCACCCCAGGAACATTTATTATGCTTGCGTTGCTCCCCAACTCCTTTTACATCTGAATGTTGCTCACAGGTAAAAAAGGTTGGGGATCTCTGCTGTAGAGCAAGGACCAACTTCATATTAATAGCCTTGATTTTGGTTTTTGAAAGCTGTCAACATACATTTAGCCATATGGTGCACATCCACAGGGGTCAGCTGAGTAGTCTAGGGGTTACATCCAGGGAAATGGACCTCCAGCTGGACAGCACAGATATAGGGGTTCTCCATTGGGTTTCATGTCATCAGTCCCAATTTGTGTAACAACACTCAGGTTGTACTTGAGATCCACACAATATTGTCCTGTGTAAGACCTTTGAGTATTGGTGTGAATAAGAGGATTACATAGGTCAAGTGGTTCTTTCATTTGTCAACCCTTTTATTTAATGCTTGGCTAGACTTACTTGTGCTCATACTTGACCTTATATGAATGTGTAAACCGATACTGAAAGCCTCAGGGTCCGTTTCTGCCCCCAGTGCTGCTTGTGCAAAGACACGACTATTTTGTACCCACAATGCAGTTTTCCTAGAATTTCTAGAAATATGCATGCACGGAAACCCTAGAACAAACACTGATATAACTATAGATGAAACCCTGGAACAACCACTAACATAACTATAGGAGAAGACCTGGAACAACCACTAACATAGGAGAATAGGTTAGCCATAGGAAATGATAAGGAAGGATGTTCAGAGTTCAAATCCACTCAAATATCATTTTTAACTGACATCCCTCACGTCAGTTATGGATACAAGGTATACTGGCTTTTAAAAGAAATATCTTTGATCCTGCATTTGTGGCTATCCATGGTCATTAATTCTAATAAACGCACATAAAAGCCACCATTGTAGTGAGGAAAGAGCTAAGTGCCTTATTTATCTGAAGCCTCAAAAGTGTCTCGATGAGTTGGGAGCACATGTTCCCTAAAAGCTAAGAATTAGTTCTGAGAGACATCACCCAATAATGGTGGGAAAGGGAGGGAAGCGACTTGTAGCTTGCATCCATAATTAGATTCCACCCTCGCATTAAACCACTTAAGTCTTTTAAGCAAACTCCAAAAGAAAACCCTGCCCGTCGCTGAGAGGCTCTCACCACAAGACTGCGATGCAGGATGACTACGGCTCAAAAATATTCATTTGGCAACCAGTCAGAATTCTGCGCTCCTTTTTTTTTTTATCTTTGCTGAACAATGTCGTATTGATAGAAGAGCTGCCAGAAAATGTCATTCAATTATTCGTTCAATTTCGCTTGTAAAATCTCCGGCCTTTTATAGGAAATCACTATGGTTTCATTGATATAGCCACTGCCTAATCTATATCTACATATAATACACAAAAGCCTTGAATATCTTGTAAATTATATCCTTATTAACGGTGAGTTCTGATGTCATCAGTTATAAACGGTGAGTTCTGATGTCATTTCTGTCACATGACTCACTGAAATTTGTGTATTATAATAAATAAAGTACCCCCAGTTGTAAAATATGAGGATATTAGAAGTTACCTCGGAGTTCCATGACCTGTATAAAAACACTCGGCCTTTGGCCTCGTACTTTTATATGGTCATGAAACTCCTCAGTAACTTATAACTTATAATATCCTTTATTCACTATATTATTAGCCTTTGTTTTAATATCGTCGATCGGTACACACAGTACCACGGGTGATTACAATCTAAGGTCCCTATCATATATACAGTATTTTCTGGACTCATCAACATTGGAAACTAGGGTTTATCAAGAACACTTGATAAAGGAGGTTGTACCTCCGAAACGTTGTGTTCGAGATCCAAATAAAACACTTATGTTTTAGCACAATTGCAACAGTGTGTGCCATCCTACTTCTTTACTATATGGAATACGGGAACCAAGTCAAGCAGCAAGGTTTCTGGATAGAGCACCACGACCATACAGCCATAGTATTTTAAACTATTGTATGCTATATTGTGACTGGTCTGGTTGGAGTTGATTGGTGGACATTGGGAGCCAGAGTCGGACTTGCCCAACGGGATATCAGGAAAACTCCCGGTGGGCCCAGGTGTCAGTGGGCCCTCATGCTGCTAAACATGTAGCCTATTTCATGGCCATTCCCTATTTCTATGAGAACAAAGAGGCCACATAGATGGAATAATAGATTATAGTATGTAAAGAAAAGAGACTAGGAGAATAGAGGTTGAATGAGGAGAGGAAGAATAATAGTTCTTTGAGTGGACCCCTGGTCTAAGGTTTTTGGGTCGGCCCCTGATCTAAGGTTTTTTGGTGGGCCCCTGGTGTCCCAGTTCGACACTGTTGGGAGCTGACAACTGGAAATCCATTCATAGAGATATTTATGGAATATGTTTGGATTCATTCAATTATCAATATGGTGAGGGGTATTTCACCAAGCTTTCTGCAACGTGAGACCATCCTATCAGAGCACCAGAGGATCTTCTGATGGGCTTAGACCCTAGTGTTTCCCAGTCTAGGGAATTCCCTTCATCAGCCTATTTTTATTTCCACCATGGTCCTATATACAATTCCTATACAGGTATGGGATTCCTTATCCAGAAACCCATTATCCAGAAATATTAGATGGCCATCTTGCATTGACTTAATTTAAAGAAGATAATTCAAATTTTTAAAATGTTATTTCCTTTTGCTTTGTAAGAACAAAACAGTACCTTGTACTTGATCCCAACTAAGATATAATTAATCCTCATTGGAGGCATTATTTTTTTTTAGTAGACAAAGTATGGAGATCCAAAGTATGGAGATCCCATGTCCTGAGCATTCTGGATCACAGGCCCGTACCTGTTCCAATTGGCACTGTCTAAATTGAATTTCTGTAAACGTGGACCCAGAGTGTCAGCTTCTGTGTTGGTCCTTAGAAGTCCAACTTTGATGCTGGTTTTCTGCACAGTTTCTGCCTTTCCTTTTAAGTTTTTCTGCTTAGTGAGTCTCCGCTGAAGCTAATCCAAAGCATCCACTTTACTGAGGTTGAATTTAGGCTGATTGCTAAACAGTGACACCTGTGTTCAATTAGTTGTAAAACCAAGTCTTTGCGAAGGGAAATGGATTTCTGGTGAGAACATTTTTCTACGAGAAAAGGCTTTTTTTTTTTTTTAAGATTCATTGATCTTCTTATAGTTTATTGATGAGACCATTTAGCTGGGGGCCAGACAAGATGACCTTTCTGTGGAATTAAAAAACTGCAAGAAAGTTGCCGAAAAATGTTGCCGTCAGCCAGCAGCGGAGCGAGATTCATTAGAAGCACTAATGAACTAGAGGCCTAATGGACATTATGTTCAATTAAGTTTCTTTGTAGGTAATTAAGCCATAATACTGATACTATTTTTAAATACCCAACAACCTTGGTGTGAAATCGGGTTCTACTCTAGGGGGTAGATTTATCAAGGGTTGAATTTTGAAGTTAAAAAACTTCAAAATTGGACCATCGAATAGACCAAATCCGATAGTCGAACTTTTTTCTTTTTGAATTTATTTGGCCGTTTTCGGTCGAAGTAAAATCGTTCGACCGTTCGTTGAAATCTTTAATCGATCGCTCAAACGATTTAAAAAAAAAATACTTTGACTTTTTAAAACTTAGCCAAATTTTGGCTATCGGTTCTAGGAGGTCCCCATAGGCTAACATAGCAATTTGGCAGGTTGAAGGTGGCCAAGTGTCAAAGAGACAGTACTTCAATTTTCAAATGGTCGAATATTCAAAGTATTTTCAATTCGAATCGAAGTCGAATTTGGCCTATTCAATGGTCGAAGTACCCATAAAATACTTCAAAATTCAAAGTTTTTTAATTTGAAAATTCACTTCGATCCTTAGTAAATGTGCCCCTAAATAACGCTTAGGATTCATATGAGTGTATCACAGCAGGGAATTAGAATATAGGGTATATTCTAATTCCCTGCTGTGCTTATCATCTAGTCCACATGTGTTAAAGGACAAGTAAAGTTAGAAAATAAGGCTTCATTTGAAAGGTCTGTGTACTGGGCGACAAAGGTATATGTCCTGTTTTTAACTTTACCCACCTGCTTGGAGAGCTTGGTCATTACCACCAGTTGAAGTCTTCAGCGATGATACATTGTTAATATGCCATGCCTATGGGTCATCACTTGAGACCCATGCATTGAATCCTCCACTCCAATAGCAACATTGTGTATGAGCAGAAGAAACTTCAGGAAGTGAGGAAGAAGCCAAACCAAGATGGACACTCAATGGAGAAGGAATGGAAATTACTTAGATAGGCCAGTACTTCATTATGGAAATCATTTTGGGAAAAATTAATAAGTTGGGAATTTGGAAACTATATATACAGCAGACCAAGTTAGCATGAAAGTTAGCTTACCCCCAAATATGTGAAAGTGGAACAGGACCTTATTGGAGGCCAGCTGGTGTGGTTTGGGACTGGACTCCTTGTTTGATATCTACCATGTTACCAGAAAGGTTCTTCTGTGTTTTGACATCCATTGATTTCTGCATGAATGTTTTCAGAGATTATTGGCAACATTAATAGGCCTTTATTACTTGCTGGAAACACCAACAGAACCAGAAACACAGTCAGTCCATTACACTACCAGCTGCGATATTTTAAAAAAATTTTTTGCAGGAAGGGATTAAATTAGAACCATGGGAATCGCTCCTTGGCAAACATCAATCAGCATTTTCTTAGACAATGACTTCTCACATGTTGACGGCTGCCAAGAATGTATTATCGGAGGCCTGGAAATAATAACGAATCTTGCCCAGCCAAGAAGCATTGATTCACTAGATCTGACACATTTCCATTCAAGAGAAACTCATCGGGCTTATTTACAAAGGCAGCACTCTAGGGCATATGTATGATGGCAATGGTTTGGATTGTACTCAGTACTCTTGGCCATAAATACATACAAAGTGCATTGGGTCAGAAGAAGCTCAGCAGTTAATCAGTTCACCTTTAAGTCCAAAATACTGATGGTCTGCATTTTTTTGACCAATGTATCATAATTCTGTTGTCTAATGATGCTTCAGTTGTTTGCCAAGGAACACAAAACCAGTATATTGAATACCACACATGTAGACAATCATTAGTTTGCCCAAGAGAACATTGGATAGGAGATTTATTTGCTCTGGCAATTGCGTTTTGTTCTGGAGCTCATCACCCTTATAAGTTTGAGGAGAAGTTGAGAGGGTGTCATAGGGTAGGAGCACCTTAGTAAGAGAAAGTGATTCCAAACGACGTAGGAAGCTGCCTTGCTTTAGATATCAAATTTAAATTGTTTGGTAATTTAGCGGATGATCTAGAGAAATCTTTGAAAACTTTTGAGAAAACTTATGAATAGGGTATCCCTAAGGGATCTCTTCCATCTGCTTCAATGACCATGACCACTACTCCTCAAGATGTGTCCACAATCAATACCTCAGTAGTAGCAAAGTGTCTGCCACCCAAAACTTACAAGAAATTTGGTGATTATTTAACATTTCAGAATTCCAACAACCACGTTTTTGGCATGTGATTTGTTTTATTTCATGTTTTACCAATTCATTTTTATTCAGTTTAATTTAATTTCCTTCCCATTGTAATTTGGGTAGTTTATCATGCAGATATGCTGAAGCTCCCGACATCGTTGTTAAGTCGTATGAAGATGGGGAAGCAGATGGAGTATTTTAGAATTTCAAAAAATTGTTTTCTGTAGAATCTGCTATTTATGAAACAAATTGAAAGTCAAAAACTCAATTGTGTAAAATTGAGATACTTTAAAAAGAATGCATAGAAAATCACTTTATTATGTTCATGTTGGACTGTTTAATACTCAAAAAATAAAATAGCTTGAAAGATGATAATAGACATCCCTACTGATTTTTTTTTTATCTCCAAAAAGTTAGTTTGAAAAACTCGAATTTGCTGCAAAATCTTAAACTACATCAGACCTGTGCCAAATGATCTGATCTTTGTGACATCACTTGCATCTACACCCAAGTGACATCATCCTTGTTGGGATAAATGTATTGTTGTTAAAGTTAGATATAAAAAAAAGACACAAAACCACCATAATATTGAAAATGAGAAAAACACACTCAGAGAATAATTAGAATGTTTCTGTAATTGTCAGTCAAATTATTTTACACAGGATGGGGCAAGGGGCGAGCGGAGAGGGTCTAGGTCTATCGCAGAAAAAACACATCAAATATTTACAGTTTTTTTAACAAAATGAACGTAGGAAACCGCTGAACATTAACAAAAACATTAACCAAAAAAAAAACAAACGACATTTTTATATATCTATATAAAAAGTGCTCTAAAAAATTATTTTGTTTTAAAATAGCAAAAAACATTGCAATCAGGATCTGTTACAGAAACCAAGGGATATAATAAAATAAAGGCACATTTTCTTAAAGATAACGGTAACTAGGCCTGCCACATGACCTCTGACCTGCGGGTGCGGGAAGGTTGCGATCTCTGTTTAAGTGCTTAGCTGTTGCTGGTGACATGGTGTCACCATCAGAATGGCTACAAGGTTCGGATCACTGTTTTATCTTCACCCGTGTAAAGACATATTAACCCTGACTCTGATTGACAAAGTGTGCGCTAAATCTTTGATCAATTAAATATTCATTTTAGCCCCTCCCTGAATGTGCCCACAGCATACCCAGCCTGCATAGCCACACCCAGTTGTATTTAATGGAGCAATAGGAGGAGTTATAGGGAAAGTTGTATGGAACGATAGGAGAAGTTATACGGAGAGTTATATGGAGCAATAGAAGGAGTTATAGGGAGGGTTATATGGAGCAATAGGAGGAGTTATAGGGAGGGGTTATATGGAGCAATAGGAGGAGTTATAGGGAGGGTTATATGGAGCAATAGGAGGAGTTATAGGGAGGGGTATATGGAGCAATAGGAGGAGTTATAGGGAGGGGTTATATGGAGCAATAGGAGGAGTTATAGGGAAAGTTGTATGGAACGATAGGAGGAGTTATACGGAGAGTTATATGGAGCAATAGAAGGAGTTATAGGGAGGGGTATATGGAGCAATAGGAGGAGTTATAGGGAGGGTTATATGGAGCAATAGGAGGAGTTATAGGGAGGGGTATATGGAGCAATAGGAGGAGTTATAGGGAGGGTTATATGGAGCAATAGGAGGAGTTATAGGGAGGGTTATATGAAGCAATAGGAGGAGTTATAAGGAGGGGTATATGGAGCAATAGGAGGAGTTATAGGGAGGGTTATATGGAGCAATAGGAGGAGTTAAAGGGAGGGTTACATGGAGCAATAGGAGGAGTTATAGGGAGGAGTATATGGAGCAATAGGAGGAGTTAAAGGGAGGGTTACATGGAGCAATAGGAGGAGTTATAGGGAGGATTATATGGAGCAATAGGAGGAGCCGAAGAACAGAGTGCTATCTCAAGAGAAGTTTTTTTGGAGAGTGCTTAACAGGGGTGCACAGTGATAGGAATAATTACCCTGTTAACATAGGATTGCTCACTAGTATCTGGTCGCTTCTTTTTATGTCTGAATTGTACTAATTCCATTCACTAAAATCCCTGAGCTTCTCACAGGCCGGAGGAATTAAAAAACAGCCATTGAATGAATCATTTTAAAGAAAGGTTCTTGCCTGCTACTCAAGGCAGTTACGTTGCAGAGATATGTCAGCTAAGGGTCTTCTACGACAGAGTCATTGCAGTTAAATGGGAACCATGAATATTAAAAAAATGATAATAATTGTATTATAGTGGATGTTCTGTTTCACAAATAGTCTTTTTATTTCTTATAGTTGTTGATATATTCAACTAATTATTTGGAAGTTCCTCAGCTGAGTATGTTTCCTGTTTGTAACAAACACACTCTGCTTTAAGACAGATTTCCCCTTCTCTGACTGGCTGATTCCAGTATGGGTCATGCACTGCTGACAAACATCATGGTTGGGGTGTTTGACCAAAGTTAGGTTGAGGTAGCACACCAATAGACCATTTACATATAAAAAAACCATAAGAAAAACAATATTAAAGTCTGTCTGTGAAAAGGAATCATTAAGCATCCGCTACAGTTTGGCTACATGTTTCTTGGACAATTGTAAGAGTACCTCAATTTACTAGGATTAAAGTGAAAAGCAATCCTGCCCCTAGCTCTCAGCATCATGGCTGCTTTACCATGGATTTTTTAAAAGTAGCAGGACAGGAGTTGCAAGTAGACAAGCCTTAAGTGCATTTTCTGGTCTGCAACACCAGGTGTGGAAGGCAAACTCACTGGATGGAAGACCTTGCCCATCTGAACTGCACCAAAGGTTCAAAGCCAAATTGACACACCAGTATTCGCACACACTAGAAATACCATCTACTCCCTATGACCACCGGGGCAGAGCTTCGTAGAGGCAATGCACACCGCTTGCTCTTTGTTTGAGTTCTGGAATATCTATGCGCAGGTTCTATTTACATTCATTCATCTGTGTGGATATACGGGAACCAAAAACATTCATAAAAAAAAAAACACACACAGAAGACATATATTTACAATTAGGTCAATTCAGTTAATTCTAAATCCGTATTTGGGATCATTTTCTTTGGATGTCATCTCATTTTCCCTTTTTTGTTATCAATAGTCAAATATAACACTGTATCTACATTCTGTATTAAAGATCTGAAGGCCTAAATATTGATTGTCCCATCTAAATTAGCTGTTCGTATTGAAAAGAAGCTAGCAACGCATGCACCAACCATTGTGTCATTTGATTGTTCGGCCTAGGGATTCAATAAAAGGGTAAGAACATATATTTCTTTGACCTGGTTGTTTGATGACCTGTAAATACAGGTGGTTCTCAATTCTGAAGTTTGGTTTGATCTGAGTTTGGTTGAGATTGATATGTAGACCTTCACTGGTTGACCAACGGCCGAATAGGGCTACATGGTTTTGCTTCATGTATGGCCGGCTTTAGTTATACAATTTACAGATTGTCCTCTTAGGTAGCACAAAGTCCTTGTCAAATGTAAACACAAATGAGGACTGTTATGTTGAGAACTCCTATGTTGTCCTACTAGAAGATATCAAGAGATGCTTTTAGCCTGCCCTGAATACTGAGAATGCAGGGCAACAGCATCTTGAAACATAGGGAACATTCTAATTTATATGCTTATGTGTACACATCTATGTCCCTTGATTCTTGGGACCTCAGTAAGGTAGGTCAAGTTAAAAAGGATCCTAAATTCCAACTCAATAACAGAAATAACACTGGTTGAGACAAGTTGGCCTCTGCAGTATACTTCCTCATATTTAAAGATCTAAATTAGTCCCTTTTTGGTGTAATATAAAACATAAGACATCTTTTGTGTGTGTACATTATAGAGCTAATAAACAATGTGGATGGATTTGAGGCACATTCATTATGTGTGATGGGGACATCATGTGGGTGGAAGAGAACTACGGTCATGGTGTCTCTTCAATGTCATATTATTATATTATTATAAGACACTTATGTCTGGGTAATTGAAAGAACATGAGTCAGACGTGGTACAAAATTGGAATGGAAGAAACTCAATCTAAAGGTGTGACACAATCACTGAGTTGTAAGTCTTTCTAAGAGCAAGAGTGGCCCAACCTTTAGATACTGACTTTTTGTGTCCCAAATGCTGTTACACAAAGCCTAAAGGTTTCCTTGCAAAAAAAAAAAAAGGTGCCTTGAGGCAGTAGCCACTTGGGTTTTAAGGGGTCACAAGTAGAGGCCTATGAAAATAAGCAAGAAGATAAAAAGAGTAGAAGGGTGCACCTTTGAATTTTAAAAGAAAGTCTGAAATTCCAGAGTTCATAATTCCTTATCTCAGAGCCTTATGGTCCATCACAGTGAAAAGACCTAGAGATCCTGGACATGAGAGTCCATAGAGAAAAAAGATTACACACCACAATACTGAAAATAATGCATCAGTGCAGAAGGATTGTCTGTTAATACTGGGTAAAAAGGGATGCCTGGGTCTTCGGGGGGGATCAAGGGGCAAACTTTCCTTCACATCTCAGGTAGGATGTTCCGCGAAGTCAACATGAACATCTTCCTTCTGTCCCACTACTCTTGTTCACACGGGTGAGGTAGCAGTGGAGTCACTGTTCAAGCTCTGGGCAATGTCATCCCGCTGAATTTTACGGAGGGCTGTATACAGGGCATCAGTGGTGGCGCTGTCCTTGGAGGACCAATCAGAAAGCATAGCTCGTACAGGGAACTCTTCTCTGGTGAATGAGTCTATGATTTCATCTTGGTAGCCAAGTTCTCCAGCCAGTGACTTCCAGGTCTGCTCTAGAGACCCACTTAAAAGCTTCTCTACCTCTTCTTGCTTATGAGAAGAAAGTTTGTTGTGAAGATGCATGTCATTTTTACCTGGAGTAAAAAGTAAAAATGAAGTTACACCCAGAGCATCAACATACATTGTATATTTACTGTTCGTTCAAAATTCTAAATGACAATTCTGTTGTGATTTTTATGATGTATTTTTTTTATATCTAAATTGCACTGCAAATTATTCACTCTATAATATAAAATTTCATTTCTGAACCAACAAGTGTATTTTTTTTGTTGTAATATTGGCTGTGTAGGTGCATCTCAGGTCATTTTGCCTCATCATGTGCTTTCAGAAAGAGCCAGCACTTTAGGATGGAACTGCTTTCTGGCAGGCTGTTGTTTCTCCTACTCAATGTAAGGGAATGTGTCTCAGTGGGACCTGGATTTTACTATTGAGTGCTGTTCTTAGATCTACCAGGCAGCTGTTATCTTGTGTTAGGTAGTTGCTAACTCATTACCTTCCTATTGTTCTGTTGTTTGGCTGCTGGGGGGGAAAGGGAGCGCGGTGATATCACTCCAACTTGCAGTACAGCAGTAAAGAGTGACTGAAGTTTATCAGAGCACAAGTCATATGACTTGGGGTAGCTGGGAAACTGACAATATGTCTAGCCCCATGTCAAATTTCAAAATGAAATATAAAAAAATCTGTTTGCTCTTTTGAGAAATGGATTTCAGTGCAGAATTCTGATGGAGCAGTACCATTAACTGATGTGTTTTGAAAAAATAAAATGTCCATGAAAGTATCCCTTTAAGGTCCAACGATAGGCAAATAATATAAGAACAAATGCTGGCCTCAAACCTTGGGGGTGTCCTGTTGGCTGCTCTGCGGTGCTGTCACTATTCACAGAGATCCCACTGTCACTGTGCAACTTCTCCCCCTCCGGCGATGGGGTCTGATTTACTGGATGGCTGTTACCTCCCTGCTTGTTCTGCTTGCAGCTGTTCCACCTGTGAAGAGAAGGAAAGTGGTTGGGGACTTTAATAAGCTCCCAAGACTCACATTGCAGATGTCTAATTTATTGCTGGTCCCAAGAAACGCTAATCAGATGAAAACGTGTCTGCGAGTTGTTACTATCACCCAGCAATGTCAGTGCTCTGTGCTGTTTATGCTGCGGTTGAACTAGTATAGGGTGCAGAGAAGCAAAGGTGACATTTGCATATCGTCTCCCACAAATCCTTGGGCCAGATTCATTTCCTGCATTCTTTGTTTATTGGCTGGAAAGAGGTTGTAAATCCAAGTATAACATTTTGCATAATGAATATACATTGAATTCTAAGCAACGTTCTATCTATTGATTACACATGTTACAATGTAAATGTAATCGTGGGATCGATTCCAGCCAGGGCACTAACAGTTGGGAGTTTGTATATTCTTCCTGTGTCTGTGTGGGTTTTCTCTGGGTACTCTGGTTTCATCTCCCAATCTAAAAACATACGGGCAGGTTCATTGGTTTCTGATAAAATTGGCCATAGTAAGTGTGAATGTGATAGTGGCCTTAGAGTGTAAGCTCCACTGGGGCAGGGACTGGTGTGAATGATGTATAATTTCTGTAAAGTGCTATGCAATAAGTTGGTGTTACATAAATAAATACATTAAAGCAGTAGCCGCTTCTCCTATTCTGGTCTAGGCGACTGTTCTCCATCAGTTCTGCTGATCAGCTTCCCTCTGCTTCATTGTTTCAAGAGTAAGAAGTACAAAGAACCACAAAAAAAACTACAAAAATATATTCCCATGTATATTGCTTAGCATTGCATTTTGGGTGGAGAGGCAGTTCAAGTTCTATCTATTCTTTTTTCCCAATGTTGCTTGATAACTCTTCGTTTCCTATAGGTTGATATTCCTCTCCAGTCATGTTTAGAGGCTTCCCTAATCCACCAAACACCCCACCACACCCATCCACACCTGAAGATTTGCCTGATATTTATTATAATAATAATGAGAATGGCAGCACGGGGGTCTTACCTTTTAAAAACAATGAATGCCACCAGACCAGCAATGACAGCTGCCAGGATGGAGCAGTACACGGGTATAAGATTCTCTGCTACTCCAGTTGGAGGCAAAACTTTGGAGTCTCCGGAGGTGGTGGCGCTGCTGCTGCTCAGATCAAAAGGAGGAACGGACGTCCCTGTGTAGGGAAAGTCTGAGCTTGCTGGGGTCACTGAAGAAACACGGGGGTTGGGGTCTGAGAAAAAACATAAGAGCATAGTTAGAAAATGAGACATATATCATTGTAACATTTATATTAAATACCTGTAAGTGTGGCCCTACCCCTAACAAGAAACATAGAGAGGAGAGTAAAAAAGAAAGTCAGCATTTGAGTGGCCGTCATGGACAGACATGAGGGAGGGAATGTTAGAGATAACAGAGAGTGTGGGAAAGTAAGAGACGAGGGAGAGTAAAGGAATATGAGAGATGATCATAGAAAGAGACAGAATGGGACAGATAACAGGAAGTGGGTGACAGTTAAGGTCAATGACACACTGTATTAAGGGTCATCGCCCAAAAAATGAATAACAATGCGAGTCTGGTGATTTCTGAGCAGCAATAACCTGGCCCATAAGGACATCATGATTGACACTCAAGTATCACAAGCAAAAGTTGTTATTTTGTTTATTAAATAGAGACAAAACCATAACAGGAAGTGGTGGGATTGAGAGATATGAGAGAGAGTGAGGGAACATATGAGGTAACAGGAAGTGGAAAATAAGAGCCATTAGACAGAGGGAATGCTGTAGACAACAGATTGTAGATATTAATTACAAAGTAGTTACTGGAAATCACACAGACTAAAAGAAAGAAAGAAAAAGATAACAGATAGTGGGTTAATGGTAGAGTTAACAGGAAGTGAGGGAATGTGAAAGAAATAACAGAAAGTGAGGGAATGTGAAAGAGATAACAGGAAGTGAGGGAATGTGAAAGAGATAACAGGAAGTGAGGGAATGTGAAATAAATAACAGGAAGTGAGGGAATGTGAAAGAGATAACAGGAAGTGAGGGAATGTGAAAGAAATAACAGGAAGTGAGGGAATGTAAAATAAATAACAGGAAGTGAGGGAATGTGGAAGAGAAAACAGGAAGGGAGGGAATGGGAAAGAGATAACAGGAAGTGAGGGAATATGAAAGAGATAACAGGAAGTGAGGGAATGTGAAAGAGATAACAGGATGTGAGGGAATGTGGAAGAGAAAACAGGAAGGGAGGGAATGGGAAAGAGATAACAGGAAGTGAGGGAATATGAAAGAGATAACAGGAAGTGAGGGAATATGAAAGAGATAACAGGAAGTGAGGGAATGTGAAAGAGATAACAGGATGTGAGGGAATGTGGAAGAGAAAACAGGAAGGGAGGGAATGGGAAAGAGATAACAGGAAGTGAGGGAATATGAAAGAGATAACAGGAAGTGAGGGAATGTGAAAGAGATAACAGGAAGTGAGGGAATATGAAAGAGATAACAGGAAGTGAGGGAATGTGAAATAGATAACAGGATGTGAGGGAATGTGGAAGAGAAAACAGGAAGGGAGGGAATGGGGAAGAGATAACAGGAAGTGAGGGAATATGAAAGAGATAACAGGAAGTGAGGGAATATGAAAGAGATAACAGGAAGTGAGGGAATGTGAAAGAGATAACAGGAAGTGAGGGAATATGAAAGAGATAACTGGACCTGGATTAAAATGAGAGATAAAAAACACATGTAGGAATATGAGGCAGAATGTGGGAATGTGAGAAAGACTAAAGACAATAATGGGAGGGAGAGAGAGAATATGACTGATAACACAGAGAAGGAAACGTGGTGGACTGGAAAAAAAAAAAGAAATGTGAGAGATAACAAAGAGTAAGGGAATGTGACAGAAGAGAGAGAGAGACAGAATAGGACAGTAAAGAGAGTGCTGGAATGAGGGATATACCTGAGAAAGAAATCTACATCCATTTCTGTATAGTTATCAGCCCCAGAGGCCCATAGCTTATGTTTCCTTCCTTTACAGTTTTTTGCATTTCTGTGCTCAGTATGAGGCTTCTAAACTAACTGTCTGTTTTGTCTTAATGCAGGTCTCTCTCTGTATCTATTGTATGTTCATTTGATTGCATTTAGCCCCTGCAGGGGTTTAGACCGATCTTCCAACAGAGAGAAGAATGGAATGGCCTCCAGGCTGTTTGCTGCTCCCTAAGTCCCACAATGAAGCCACTGTAAGAGGTCAGTAGAATTAGAGTGTGTTATTCATGGCTCCAAATAACTTCACCCCTTCCACCTCTTCACATTTCTAGATAAAACCTGTACTGTACTGTTCATCCATACAACTATATACCTTTCTCAATGTCCTTAATATATTGGTAATGAGTTGAGTGCAGAGGACCTCTTGTATTTGTTTTTACCCCTTTCTTTAGCTTCATATACTACAACCATATACAGTATCTTCCTTGTGGTTGTCTAACGCTATGTAATAGTATATATAAACCCTAGAACAGAGGTCACAATTTCACTTTACACATCTTAAGTCAGACTACATCTAGAGTATTGAGTTCTGGATAAAATTAACAGAATGGGGCCCATTCAAAGAATGTCTATTTGACATGACACATAGTCTTATGCGCTTAAGAACATAATTAATAAATTAAGACAGACTCAAAGAAGTTTATGTAGCCTGGAGGAGAGAAGAGGGTAGTTTGATATAACTGAAATATGTACATCAAAGGGTTCAGGAGGAGAACAAAGGTTTTATGCCCTGAAGCTCTCAGGTGGCAATCTCATATATAATAAAAGGCAGTGCCGTTTTATAACTTTATTCCAGCAGAAAATGTAAATATAAATATAAGACTTTTTGACAAAATATCCACTACAAATATATAGATACCATTATTTCTTGGAGAATTTATGGGATAGAAATTTATCCAGGTAATGGTATATGATATGGGATAAAATAGTGTGAATTTACAAAATACTATGGTGAGAATGCGTGGGGTAGAATGTTTGGGGGAGAATGTTTGTTATAGAATACTTACATTTACCACATTTCTATGGTTAACATGTTGGGGTTAGAATAATTAAAGTGGCAGCTGAAATTAAACTAAGAGCCTTATAGCCTGGCGTATGATTAAGCACAGGTTGTACCCGGTATCCCTTGCTAATCCTCCATATGACTTTTCCATATTTTTTTTCATCTTTACTCCTTTTATCCTCTTTATTATATTTTTATTTTTGGAAGAAGGGACTAAGGAATGAAATTATAATAATACCATGACCTTGATGCCAGTAATCCATTGTTTTTTTTTTTAGTTTTTTTTAAATGCTTTTTGTTCATATTTTTTGGCTCTCTGAAAAGGGAAATGGACCAAGGGCTACAAATACCTTGCCAAAGATTTTGTGGGAATTAAGACAGTTTCTACAACTTACTTGTACGTTAGGCTTTTAATGTGAGCTAGAACTTCTGTGAATTGATTAATAATAATAAAGAAAAATCTGCGTATTATTAATCTTACATTCTTCCTAACTTATATGAGCAGGGTTGTAACTACTGGAGTTAAGACTGTACCTGAGGTCCTAAGGAACCCAGAAGAGAGAAACATTGCAATATAAAGGTTCTAGCACACAATGCCACACAGTGTTGGGATACCAGGAAAACTCCCGGTGGGCCTAGGTGCCTGTGGCTCACCCAACTGTTTCTGTGTGTAGATGAACCGCACCTCTCACCCTTTCCACGATGCTTCCTGCCCTGGTGGTGCAGATCTCTCTAGACGGTTGGCAGTCGTCAGTACAATGTAGAAGATTTAAGAGAATAGCACAACACCATGTATGTTGCAGGTGGGGAGCTTACCCCTATTATTTAAAGTGACCACCTGTGCATCAATGTTTCGGGGGGATTAACCCTCCCTTCATCAGGAAGGGAGGGTTAATCCCCCCCAAAATGTTGATGCACAGGTGGTCACTTTAAATAATAGGGGTAAGCTCCCCACCTGCAACATACATGGTGTTGTGCTATTCTCTTAAATCTTCTACATCACCCAACTGTTTGCCTTGTGTGCCTATTCCATGGCCATTCCCCATTTCTATATGAGAACCAAGATAAGGATAATAATATGTAATGAAAAGTGATTAAGAGAATAAAGTAAGTGAATAAAGTAGGAGACATAATTTGGAGAAAATACATGGGTCTCTTGCACCCAATGGTGTTCCCTAGCCTGTGTATTGAAATGACACTCAAGTTAGGGGATACCCATTTATTCACGGTAAGTACCAGGGTCAGCCTGGCCCAAACTGATTTCATGAAAAATCTGAGAGGGCAATGCCCCTGTTGATCCCGCTCACCTGCCCTCAAGCCAGCTCCACTGCCCATCACTTTGCAACGCGCCATCTTTATATATTTCCATTGGAGATAAAGCTGAATTGACATTAAAGGCGATGGAGTCAAAGTGGGAACAGAGGTGGTTGGGTGGTGGGCCCTGGGTACCCCAGTACTGTATTCACAGGAAGGTGCAGCTCATTGTGCTCCATTCTTGGAGGGCAAAGAGTTGTGCCTTTATGAGAAAATGCCTGTGTTCAACTCTCTGGTCAAAATGGCCAACATTCTCGTGTGGAGACATTCTCTGTTATATGCCAGCAAGACCCTAAGTCTACCTCTACTCTGCAAGCGCTAGATACTCACCATAGCACACTGTGTCAGATGTAAAAGTGCACTCTTTAGCCTCTATTTCACCGTCCTCACAGATAGTGCAGGGCAGGCATGGATCTCTATCGTTATCCTCATCTGAATACGTCCCTTCTGGACACTTCTCACAGATGGTGTCCTGGATGTTCGTACAGGACATCATCATTCCAAAACCTTCAGGGCAGCTCTTGCAAAGTTTGCACTGTCCGCTCTTTTTGTCCGTGAAGTATCCATAGGCACAAGCGCAGACAGCATCATCAGACTCAACACATGGTGCTTCCATACGTTTATGGCCGAAACACTCTGTGCAGGGCTTGCAGGCCTCGGTATGGCTGATAGTGTCTGAGTAAGTAACACCTAGGGAGGGAGGAATGGAAGAGAAAAAAAAGGGTCAGCCATGTGCCTGGAATCTTTTAAGCATGCAATAGGACTAAAGAGATGCCTTTAATGCACAACTCTGTGAATCCCAAGAGATCCTAAAGTGGTCTAACGACATTCACATATTTAGTGGGTTGCAGATCATGTTTTGTGGGTTTGTGTAGGGTCATTAGGCTCCATTACAAAAAGCCAGAGACAGCACAGCATTTTCAAATGCCGGCTTTTAAACAATAGTCATATTGTTTATATATGAGTCACCTGCTCATTAGCAAGTAGAATCTTGAAAATCACCATTGTCTCTGCTCTTCTGAAATTAAATTGAACTCCTTTTTGTTGCAGAGATCATCCTTGTGTCCTAACAAAGTCATTTAATGACTGTGACAGACTTAATGGGCTAAGTGACCCGAGGAAACAGCATGTTCCCAAGGTTTAATGGTCCTGCACATAAGGGAGCAATAACAAGGGACATGAAAAACACTGTAAAAATTTTGTGTTAGCGCTGTAAATAGGTGCTTTATTTAAAAGGAAATCTTTAAAATAACTTTTACATGGACCTATATCAAGTCACTTTTTGATTTTATACATATATTTATAAGTCATCATTGTAAAGTGAAGTTGGCTCAGAGTTCACCCATCTGAATTAAATGGCATTCATTTGTTTCAATACCACTTAAAATCACATATATCAATAGATATGTTCTATTTCTATACAGGGTGGGCAGTGGTGTAGAGATATCCTTATGGGTGAGAAGGTTCTGAAGGGAATTCATAACAGGGAGAGACAGTTCTGAAGAAGAAAACCTGTGGGATGGAGGTTCCATAGAAAATTAACTAGGGGAGTCATGGTTCCATTAAGCAGTACTGTCCAGCTGTTTCATAGAGTGGCCCAATTGTTCACTCTACTACTTGTTTGATATCAGTTTATAATAAAATGATTATATCACAAGAGGTCTTAAATAATCTTGGGAGATCATAAAATCTCTTGAAGGGCCATATCTGTCCTGCTAACCTCTGTCTGGAGAGTCAAGTTGTAGAATTTTGGGAAGGTGTAGATCTGTAGAGGAGAGGCAGTCCTCTAGATATACCAGAGAAGAAATACTAGAGGTTGGGCTAGTTGTGTTGAGAACATATACAAGGAGGACAACTCTGTGCTGTAGAGCAAAACTTGGGCTGTGACTGGTCTGAACCCCTGGGGAAGACCAGTCCCTTAGAAGGAGGTGTAGGAAAGTGCAGTTCTGTAGGTAAAACATGAGGAACAGTAATTTAGTGGAGTTAAGAAGGGAAAGCTTTGCAGAGAGAGGAGAAACAGTTCTGTAGATAAACCCCAGGGAAAAGATGGAGCACAATCCTGTAGAGAAAGGCAATTCTACTGAGGGAAACCATACGAGTTCCAGCCCGGTGGAGTGAAATGTGGATTTGGTGGTTTTATGAATGATGTGGGCAGGTTAGGTTAATAAACTGGATTCTTTAGAGAGCTTCATGTAGAAGAAGTAAAGCGTTGCTGCAGGCCTAGGCCAACCTTCAAGCTCAGAGAAGAAGGGAAGAGTTTGCAAGACTCATATTTCTGAATTCGGAACAGAGGCAGCCGCACAAAAACACCCGTTAATCAAGATAAACAGATGCGGAAGCTGCAGTGATTAGCAATCTGAGCAGCCCTGATTACCCATTGATCAGCGGCACCTGCTCACACGCTTCTCTATAGATGCTCATTGCTTCTTCCTTTGCAGGCAGATATCCGTGCCTGTGTTCTGCTTGCCCTTCTCACTCTTCTGCCTTGACCATTTATTTTGGGGCCAGACAGGAAACATTCTGGTCTACATTCAACACCATGGTGAGCATTAACACTTCATAGTGCTTGTCCTAAAGACCAATCCCCTAACTTTGAGGTTCTCATGTCTGTTGTTGGCCTACAACTAGAACTTGGCATTCCCTAGATATGACATGTGATTGTCAGCACCATTGAACTTCATAGCGCAGCCTACCATGGTGAGCCTTCCCTTGTCTATTCCCTGCCAGCAGTTGGAGGTGATATTTTCACCTTCCTCTAGCTCAGCCAGAAGTTAGGTCAGGAGTCACTTTTAGCAAAGGCCATTAAAGTCCTCCAACTCTACACTGGTAGTTGTGGCTCATCTACAGCCATGTGCTATATAAACCCAGGGTTGTCTTTAGTTGTGGAAGGGTATGTGGCAAAACATCTTCTGCAGGGCTCCATTCATCACTTTGGTTGTTATTGAACTACCCTTCCCAGAAGGGTATAAAGCCTTGCTGTTGCCATCTTACTTGGTTATACCTGCTGCCGACCACTCCTCCAACCTGCAATGATTTCTTTAGGGGTCCAGGGCAACTGCCCCATTTATACCCTTAAAAAGAAATTATAGGAGGACTAAGTACAAGAAGTACTTTTTATGGCCTATAATAATATAATTTCTACTTCTAACTAGGATTTTCTCTGACCACAGCGATAATTCTGAGACCCAAAGCACAGGGGAAATTGGCACCTGGGCGCCATCCCTGGAAATGAGTTCTAATCAAACATGAAATGCACATAATTAGCTCCAGCGGCAGGGAAAACCTACATAGCAAACTCAGTAACAAAACTTGCTCTTACAAGTCAGGAGGAATGGTAATTGGGGATTAAGGCTGCCATGTTAGCAAATAATGCACATTTAACTGTATGGTTCAGAGGAATGGGCTGCGAACGATGCGTTCTACTGGATTCTCCAGAGAGCATTGAGTATCCTGCAGCAGGGAAATGAAAACCTATGAGCCGTATCACCAAGGAGCAAAATGCAAGTTTCCTTCTCAGAAATGAGTGTTTTACAATGTAAAAACCTTTCCTTAGATGAGGAAAACAACATGGCAGCTACCATAGGAAATCACCATGGGAATCACCACTATGGTCCTCTCTAGTTACAATTTCCTGCATTTTTTCTAAATACCTGTCACCTAACAGGACCTGGTGCACAGGTGCAATTCCCATTCACTTTGAATGAGGGTGATCTCTAGAATTTGTGGCCCCCTCAACAAAAGCTAAAATTTGCTCAGTATGCCAAGACACCGATCTGTATTGCCGCTTTATTCCAAGCCTGATTCATTTTCCCTTATAGATGAAGAGCAAGGAATATCAGACCCTTCCTACCATTTTGGTTGCATAGCTATATGGGAATGGGACATATTGGGATATGTTTATCATACTTGCATCAGCCAGATTCAAGACGGATTCAAGTTTTTTTCCCTTTAAAGTTTATGTATTTCAATTTCAGGCACTCAGTACTGTTGTTCTTACCAGGTCTGAACATGAAAAATTATTTGAGCTCATTTAGAGGGATAATTAGTTTTTGCATGTTGTCTGGAAAGTGCCTTTGATTACGATGGGTTTGTTCTCTCAACATCTGAGTAGGCAGTGATAACGCTACCAACTCCTAACATAAATATATACCTTACCTCTAAGTAGGGTTAAGCTTTCAATTACTATAAGGGAGGCTAATAGTGAGAGCTACCATATTGTGTACTATGTTATATTTGGACTACATAGTGCATGGAACAGCAAAAGCTTGACTGACGTGGTGATACCAATGCTAATGCATGAATGGAAAGCCCAGTGTTTACTCAGCACTTTTGTCTGATGGGAATTGTGAGGCTTAAAAGTGTGGAACCACAATCAGAGTAGTGGCTATCTTTGAACACATGACATATGCTGGGTCATCAGGATGAGTTGGCTCATTTTTGAACTAGGCCCAAGGAGATGGACCAGGGGCTTGAACCTGGGACTGTAGCACTATGACCAAACTAGTAAGAATTCTTTAGGATAGTATTGCAATGATAGTATTGTACCACTGAAGTTATAGTATTCCCATCATACTGCTAAAAAAGCCTCTGCCCAAGGTGAACCAATAGGTCAGCAGTTGCTGTGATTCCCAGTCATATAGTGAGCCCTGAGGGGTCTTAAACTAATGTCAGTTCTAATCCAGTATAATCAGAGAATCAGGCCATAAGATTGGTCAGTCTCCATTTACTCTTTGAATAAGGAAAAAACGTTAGTTCTTTTGACCCCAGTAAGATAGGGTGGTAGGGTCTCAAAATGTGCTTCTCATTGCCAATACTGTGACTCTCTATGTATCTGGGAATGTATTTATTTGGGAAGTCTTGTCCATTTTACAACTTGAAGGAGAGGACACTGCTGGGAAACTTGAACCACTGTCTATAACAGTGATCCTCAACCTGTGACTTGTGTGGAACATGTTGCTCTCCGCTCTCATTAGTAAGTGTTCATTTTGAAATTCCTGGCTAAAATTCAAGTTTTTGGAGGATAAAGACACAGGTTTCCTCCAACAGAGCCTCCTGCAGACTAGCAGTCCCCATGGTGCTATCAATTAGACTATCACAGCCCTTATTTGGCATCTCCAAGAATTTTCTTGCTTATGTGGCTCCTCAACAGTTTTTAAATTTAAGTGAGCTCACAGGTAAAAAAAAAAAAAAAAGGTTGGGGACCCCTGGTCTATAAGTAAAACTTGGTATTATACACGCTGAGGTGACCTATGACTCTTTAGGGCTCTTTAGGTGTATCTTGGGGACCATAGGGGCTGATAATTTGTAATAATTATACATTATATCAAGGTTGTCCAACTGGAGTCCCCCAGGAAACCCAAGACTGCTATAGTCCCCTTGAAATAACTGTATAATAGAGGATAATTGGCCCACTGCATGAAAAATCATGGACAGCATTAATTGCTACCCAACTGGCCACCCTTAATTTAGGAAATCTGCATTTTCTTGTAACACAATTGTGCAGTTAACATGTATTGTCCAGCTAAAATACATTGTGCAGTTTGCTTTGTCAATAACCAGGTAACACAGTGGCCAACTAGGAGGAAAAATTCAGAATAGGCTCAGAAGAACTCAGGCCTCAGCTGAATGGCGACTGAGCCTGGGATAACATGCACATTCCCTCAGGTCAACTGCATTAACTTTCAGAGATAAGGCTCAGCGGGGATGCAGCTTTTGGACATAATTGTGGAAATCCTAGCTTTTTAACACTTATCCCCAAAGCCTAAAGTAACTGAAATAACAGACAAGAATATGTACGGTCTAATCCTCTAATAGAACAAGATTTGTGGACAGGGCTCACTGGGGCTGCAGTGAGCATCTCATTCCTATTGTACTTTTCCAGCTTAATCTGAAACGAAGGGCTCTAAGGTAATGCAAATGAACTATTAAGGCAAAAATATTATAGACAATGTGTGGTTCCTCCCTGTAAGAACATGATACAGCACTTAAAGGGGAAGTTCATCTATACAAAAATGTATCATTTTCAGATTGTACGCCAAAAATAATGGCTGCTTACAATTGCTACTTCTTTCCTTTTTTTTTTTTTTTTTTTAAAAAAAAAGAAAATTGTAAGCTTTAAAACTCATCATGCTTTTCGTCCATCTTGTATAAATTCTGCAAGGGAGGCGGGCCAACCTTCTAAACTGTTACAATTTGATACCTGAGCCAAAACACTATGTAACAGAAATGGCAGATAAACGAATGTATCAATATTAACAGTGCCTCTGTTACAGGGAGCATACTCGGTAGGTGGTTGAAGTTGCTGCTACTGAACAATGAATCAAACTGTAACATTTTATAAAGTCAGAGATCCCGTTTCCACTAAATGTATTTACCGACACAAATTCTCCAATATCTGGAGTTCTATGGCATCTCAGATTGGCTTATCTATTCATACTTCAAGGATGCAGAGGAAGAATGCCTTCAGCCATCCCTAACCTTCTATTCAAGGGGACAGAGACGAAAGATAAGCCTTTCTGATATATGAGATGCCATAGAACTCCAGATATTGGAGAATTTGCTCTTTCTTTTATATGTACTCAGTACTTCTTCAATGAATTCTCTGATCCAGGTATCCCTTATCTAAATATCATTTTCCAAGCATGGGAAGGAAGCATGGGGAAGGCATTCAGAATACAATGGAGATGGTCCTAACATGCAATTGACCCCTCTTTGGTATGTAGAGTTGTGTAACTTCTAATGACAAGATAGACAAAGGCTACATGTAAGGAAGATGTAGACAATATGTCCTTATCTCCCATGAGCAATTATGCAGGAATTTTTGGCGAAAGCAATTCATTATGATAAGAAACTATAGAGCATAGCACCACTTTTTGAAGTTTTTGTACGCCGACTACAGACTTGGACAATTTGGAAGCATGGCTAATGAATGCAAATCTTTTGCAAGCAGGGCACCATACCATAAAGTATCTCAATTCCAGGCAGGGTCAAAACAAACCTAATGTGAGTCTGGTGGTGTATTTATAAAATGCTTAAGGTGGTCACCTCTTTCAGGTGTACTTATTGTCTGATTGGCAGACATCTGCTCTGTACAATGTCCATGATTGCTAAAATAGCAATATGTCAATGCATGCAAAGGAGAAGGACCATTAGAGCCCCTACATGATACTTGGTGCATTTTTGAGGGCTGCATGCTCCTCTCAACTCCAACTCCATGCTCAACTGTCCCCCAAATTCAAGTTAACCTCCACTTGTGATTAATAGCATGACTTTTGATTGCCCCACTGTCTATGGTGGGACAAGGAATCTATAAATAAGTTCTCTACTAGGAAAAACAAGGTAGGGGTCTATCACATGTGGTATTTACAGTACTGTAAATCCATATCTCATACATCTCTACAGAGATTACAACATGAGTTTCGTAAGTATTGGTGGGGGGTGATGTTGGGAACCCTGTTGCTAGGGAAGCAGAAAATTCTTTGTGCCATGTAGGAGGAACTGATTATCCCCTTAAAAATCTGCTCCATAAGAATATTATTATAGTGCTCGCGTGCTCAACTGTATGAAAAATAGATGCAAAAAATGAGGCTTTCAAATAAAAATGACTTCATTGCATACATAGTCAATGTTTTGGTCTGGTTCTTAGACTTTTGTGTGTGACCAGACTGGTGGCCTGTGCATTTGCATAGGGCAATTGCTTTCCCCATAATCACAACCTGATCATCACCATTAATATATGCATTTAAATTCTAGCCCAGGCCTGAGCTTTTCCATGCACTATAAAAAAGTTATAATTTTTGGTCAACAATTCCCTGTAGATGCCCCAGACAAGGCTTAAGGATGTGTATATGTGGAATTGTCTGGCATTCAGTAACCACACTATTTATTGTAAGAGTGACACCCAACAAGCTCAGCTGCCCTTCACTATAGGAGAATGAATTAAGAGAGAAAGCTCTCCCATATTCAGCGTGTGCTGATATTAGAGATGAATGTCTGCTTCAGTCTACAGCAGTGAACATTAGCTTCCCTCTCAAGGTCGCCATCAAGGGCATAGTAGGAAGAGAGGAGTGAACCATTGATTTTGCAGTAACAAGGTTTACATTATTGCAGATGGAATCCAGATTTTGAATTGAAGGGCATAAAGACAGCCTCCCCCCCCCCCACATCGAAGGGTAGGATCATACCCAGGTCTGGGCAGCAGCTGCTGGCTTAACCCCTACATACCCAACCCTTTTACAAAATAACTGACACCTTATAGAAAGCAATCAACATCAAAAGTTACATAATAATGTCATTATAATAGCTGGAATTATGATTAAAATAATTATATTTAATATAACTAATAGGATTAATTACAGGCGGCAGTTATATGGAAAATGGAAGGTAATGAAAAAGACCAGCTAATGACAGATTAGTAACAGTTTAGTAACAATACTTCAGAGGATTACTATTGAGAATAAGTTACAAAGATATACAACGTGGTAGAACTGTACTTACTGTCAAGGCATGGTTCGCAGACAGTTTGGTTTACTCCGCAGCGTTTTATAACCCCCTCGCCTACTTGGCAAGAAATGCAGCACTCCCCTTTTGCGGTGTATTGCCCTGACCAACATGGCTCTTTCTGAGCATTGAGCATTGCCTGCAAGAGAACACAACCCCAGGTTAGATTCTGGAAAAATACAGAACTCATGGACAAAGTGCAGTGAAACTAAAGAATGACAAAACATAGAGCCTACTGGAATAGGAACATGAAGCATTTTAAGCTAGTAGGAGAGATGAATGAGAATATGCTACGGGAATGAGAAACTAGTCAGAGAGGTAAGAAGTTGGTAAGAGAAGTCAGTGGAAATAGTCAGCAGACGATGGCAGCAGTTATACTGTATGTAGGACACCTAAAAGAGAATATTGTAGGAGAGGTCAGTGAGAATCTGGTAGGAAAGGTCGGTCCAAATATGATAGGCAAGGTCAATGAGAATCACTTAGGAAAGGTCAATGAGAATCTGGTAGAAAAGGTCAATAAGAATCTGGTAGGGAAGGTCAATGAGAATCTAGTAGGAAAGGTCAATGAGAATCTGGTAGAAAAGGTCAATGAGAATCTGGTAGGGAAGGTCAATCAGAATCTAGTAGGAAAGGTCAATGAGAATCTGGTAGGAAAGGTCAATGAGAATCTGGTAGGGAAGGTCAATGAGAATCTGGTAGGAAAAGTCAGTGAGAATCTGGTAGGAAAGGTCAATGAGAATCTGGTAGGAAAGGTCAATGAGAATCTGGTAGGGAAGGTCAATGAGAATCTGGTAGGAAAGGTCAATGAGAATCTGGTAGGAAAGGTCAATGAGAATCTGGTAGGGAAGGTCAATGAGAATCTGGTAGGAAAGGTCAATGAGATTCTGTTAGGAAAGCTCAGTAAGAATCTGGTAGGAAAGGGCAGTGAGAATCTGGTAGGGAAGGTCAGTGAGAATCTGGTAGGAAAGGGCAGTGAGAATCTGGTAGGGAAGGTCAGTGAGAATCTGGTAGGAAAGGGCAGTGAGAATCTGGTAGGGAAGGTCAGTAAGACTCTGGTAAGAAAAGTCAATGAGAATCTGGTAGGAAAGGTCAATGAGATTCTGGTAGGAAAGGTCGATTAGACTCTTGTAGGAAAGGTCAATGAGAATCTGGTAGGGAAGGTCAGTGAGATTCTGGTAGGAAAGGTCAGTTAGACTCTTGTAGGAAAGGTCAATGAGAATCTGGTAGGGAAGGTCAGTGAGAATCTGGTAGGAAAGGTCAATGAGAAACTGGTAGGAGAGGTCAGTAAGAACATAGTAGAAAAGGTCAGTGAGTCTATAGAAAGAGATAGTGAGTGGGGATCTGGTAGGTGAGGTAAGTGGAATAATAAACTGATACGAGAAGAGAATGAACATCTGCCGTGGGAAACCATTGAGAAGTTTGTAGGAGAGGCCAATAAGAATCTGTTATCAAAGGTCAGTGAGAATTCGATAGGACAGGTTAGAATGAATGCGGTGAGGAGGGTCCGTGAATTCCGTGAGGACATATTGACAGCCAATAACTAGTTTGATATTTTGTCCATGTGTCAGATAATTCTAAGCATGGCAGAGAAAGAAAATGAAATTAAGCACATGATAAGCCTGCCTTGTATAATAATCCATTATTTTAATAAATCAAACCATCACAGCTACCCCAGTGTAAGCAAAGGTTTGCACATTTATCATAGCTAGTTTCAGTAAACGTATGCTGCCCGTCTGGGTCATCACGGTTTGTTAGGAACATTAATCTGAAGCATTTGTATTGTAAAATAATGATTCATCACAATTCCGCATGGGGATACCTGGCATCTGTTACACCTCCTGTTTCTGTGCTGTTCTACTACAAGGGGATCCAACCGGCTTTACTCATTGGTAAACAAATAATGATGCCCCCCAAAATACATCCCTCTAGATCCAGTATTCAGGCAGTGGCCTCTATGTCTTAACTGGCACTTTTTAGAGCCTGAGTCAATTCACAGTGTTATAATTTATGGGTATTTTTACATATTTTAGTACAGAGATTAAATGTTCCACTAGAGCTCTGTCCTTGTCCATATAAAGGCATTGCACTTCAGACAAAGTGCTTAGCTCCTGGGCACTGAATGTCAGCTGTAGATCTTAATGCTTCCAATGGGGGCACCAAGGTTGTGTTTTTTATTTTAATCGTCAGGGCAGAGGCTGAAAAACTAAACTTCCCATAATACATTGGGGCTGAAAAGTTACAATTCCATGATGTAGGAGGTCTTCCATAGCTTCTGTTTGGTGGCACTGGCAGGGAATTGCCTCATTCTCAGTACTTTTTAATCCATCACAACCATCTTTTTCTGATGTTCCTTATACTAAAGTGCACGTGAAGATATTGTTTGGTACAGACAGTTGTCAGCCCTACCACATTTTTCGCAGTGCTTTATACACTGTAATAGGATGAAGCTGGTGGTTTGAGTGGCATAACGGTATGGCCAAAGTGACATCCCAGAAATCACCTCCTTGAGGTTGATGTCTCTGAGTATACTATAAGACTGGCTTATTAACGTTACTCTTTTTTAATCATTTGATCGGACAGATCAGAAGGCCTTCACCATTCTGCTTCAGAGGCACCAGACATGTGTCCCTTTAAAGCTACTGCCTTAAGCATGGGCCCTTGGGCCTGGTTCTGAAGCTTCAGCTTCACTTCACATGACCAGGATTGCCTTGTGATCTGTTTGATCAGAAGGCCTTCACTGTTCTTCTAGAGAGGCACCAGAAAGCTGCCCCTCTAAAGCTACCACCTCAAGCATTGTCCTGGTTATGAAGCTTTACTTACCATGGCCATGGTTGGATAAGAGGCACAGCCTAAATTGCCAGTAGAGCAAGATGTTGGCAATTAACACATTATCTTAGTGTAACTCAACCTGCAGTCGTAGCAACCACCAAAGACTATTTGGAATGCTAAGAGTTTTATTCCAACAAAGGCTGCTAGGCCACTACTTTATTAAAAAATAAATGGTCCTGCATGATCTGTTTTGCCCAGTGCTCCATTGTTACTAAGCAGAACACATCTGTACATTTCTGTCCATTGCTCTATGTGAGGCACATACGTCGGCAGAACCAGCAAAAAACAACTCTACGTTAGAAAAGCTGGAATACAGGACCGATACTGTAGATGACATTCAATAAATTGAGAAGGTGAGAAAAGAGAGATGTAGAGAAAACAGGAAAGAAAAGACGAAATAGAGCCAGTGCTGATCTGTTTCCAAAAATAAAAGTCCAATTCTGAGCAAGGACACATGGGTTCTCCTTCTCACTAATCCCCTATATATGAAGCATATGTGTGCCCCCAGGTATTTGCAACTCCCCTGCAGACATGATCCACATCAAAGTTTATACATAGCAAAAGATCACAGGGTCCTCAATCCGTGAACAAGATGTATATCGACGTTAAGGAGATGTGAGCGCTGCATTCCTGCCACAGAAGGAACCCATATTATACAGAGCCTCACATGTGTGTAGCATGCTGAAGTGACAGTGGGGCACTCCACAAGTCAACGGGGACAACATACCATAAAGCACCTCTTTTACTAAATCTATTAGATAAAGTTTAGGTCAAACCCCCCGGTAAAGACAATTTCTAGCCACGGGGATGGGGGGGTTGAACATAAATGTAAGAGGAACCCCCAGATTACAGATAAGAAAGAATTGGAGAGAAGTGGGTGAGCCTGATAGAATGTATGTGTCCAAACTTCAAAACTTCATTAGCAGGTTTCCGTAGATCTTGGAGAGATAAGATTTAGCCCGAAGCCAAGGGAGAATTCTTAAGGAACAGCCTGTTTGTTTCTCTTGCACCTCATCAGCCCTCTAACAAATGTACCATAAGCCAAACCCTAATTAAAAAGTAAAAGCTCGCTAATAGAAAGGGGTTTTAGCAAAGACATGTCAGCATTTATACAGGAATGTTATTAAAGAAGAAACAGTTGCGGGAAAAGAGCTTAAGTAGAAATAAATCTGAGTTATAATGACCATAAAAGAGTCAAATGTGTAGTAAATTCAGCGTAGGGCACGGAGGAGTCTCAGCTCCAGATAATGATGGTTATTGTGCCAGCTATAGGATATTTTTGATTATTTGGACTTCCAAACCTGCCAGGTCTTCTCTGTTCATTCACCTCAGTATCCCTGAGGCACACAGGTCATGTCTCCTACTCAGTATCCCTGATACACATCCCTTACACACAGGACATGGCTTGCTCTGAGTATCCAAGACACACAGGACATGCCTATACCTCAGTATCCATGAGACACGTCTCCTCCATGTGCCTTCACTTGAGTATCAGTGAGACCAACAGGTCATGTCTTTCCCTGAGAAGATAGGACATGCCTCCCCTGAGGATCCCTGAGACGCACAGGTTGTTACATCCAGTGGGCCATATGATTCTCTTTAGGAAACCCTCAATACTATTTTAAATACTTCTGAGCATGTTCTCCTTTCCTATGGAGTACAGACAATTCCATCTAATCTCTATGACCTCTTGATCACGTTCCTAAATCTCAGGTCTTCAATGCTGGTGTTTCCTCTACTCATTCATACAGAGCTGAGATTCTTGCCCTGACTTGTGTAAAGCACCTCTTCCCATCATCGTCGAGCTTTGCTCTCTTATTAATGATAATCATAATGTGAAGGTTTATATAGCAAATTTCTCCCACGGGAAGCAAATAGCTTTTGGCTTGATATGGCAGGCTACAAAGGAGGTCATGTTATAAAAGGTCTATTACCTCATAGCAACCACCTGTTATTTACAACAAACTGGATGATGTTACAAGGAAAAGTGGAATGCTTCAAGAACTGCCAGTTGCAAATTGTCTTAGACTACATCATACTAAAAGTTTAGGACAAATTACAACTTTTTCTCAAGGGTCCGGAATTAAAATATGCACCTTCTTAATTCCCTGGGCTTTATGTATGTTGACATTAGGAAGGTGTGTGGTCTTGAGTTTGGACTAGTGGTTCCCAAAACTGTCAATCTGTCCACCTAAGGGCCCAGGCGCAGCAGTTGGATCAGCCTGAAGGCAAAGAAGGGTGACATTGATGGAGAATGCCAATTTCGCAATGATTAGTTCTATGCAATATATAAATGTCTGGAGCCCTTGCTATCTCAGGGCAGAGCTCTGCCTTAAAAAGGACCTCCTTAATGTTTGAGATATCTTCCTCTATGAGACCTTTCTGTCTGTGCTATCTATCTATCTGTCTATCTATCTATCTATCTATCTATCTATCTATCTATCTAAAATAACTATATACTTTGGAGAGATTTAAACAAAGCCCATAATCCCTACTTATTCGTGTAACAACGTCAGGGTTAGGGTTCTGTTTTGTCGTAATGTAATTTGATGTTGGGCTCTGGACTATGTTGTCTCCGATACACTCTGACGTGTTTTCGCTATATTTTGGTTTCCATGGTGACTATGATTTCCCAACTTCTGGGGGTTTTTTTCTTGTAATTTAAATATGTGCATTTCCTTATATCTGTAATCATATTATTTAGGAGCCAATGCCTGGAATGGAACTAATAACATCTCAAGTATTTGCTGTGTTTGAAGACCTGCCTCTTACTCTCAGTGATGTTATTATGGGACAACATTAGCTGGAGGTTGTGTGAGCACAGATCACGTCTCCCAGGTGAAAAGACTCTGCCCTAGAGCATTATGGGCGTCATTACCTGTCATGCAAAGCTCCAGACACACCAGTTCCTAGTGACCTGCACATACACCAAACATATCTATGTGTCTCCTATGGGTACAGGGCCCAGTTCTTGACCTACATTTCACGGCACAACTGGTTTGAATAGCTGATGTGTTGCCTGTGTTCCCTCTTCTCAAGGTGACATTAAAACATGGAAAACTGGTTATTTTTTGGTGAGTTTGTAGCTCCTGTCTTAAAAAAATTCAAATTCTTAATTCATCTCGACTTTCTATAGTTTGACTGAGCATTTTCCTATAAAGGCCCATACAGACATGTCATCAAATACGTATAATATGCCATCTGTCTGTAATGCCAGGGTTCAAGAACTTTACTGTGCTCTTGTTCCAGGACAAAGCCAATGGCATGTAGAATGGCACCCTGCCCCATGAAGGACTTGAGCCAGCCGCTGGCACAGACTCATATGTGTTACCACCCTTTCTGACTAGGGCCAATTATAGGATTTGGAAAAGAATAGTTGTTTTGTGCAAAACCTCTTGCTGAGTCACCCAAAATTAAAAGATTATAGCTCAGCCAATCAAGGAATATTTTCTGTGTTTGCCAAAGTAATAGTGAATTTAAATTTTCCTTGATAGATAGCAATGCTTGTCTGGTCTCCACTGCCAATCCTCACTTTGTCCAGTGCAATTTCTTAGCACTTAAGTTTCCTTGGCTCATAAACACTGACTCCACTCACAGTCAGTCATCCAGGTCCCATTTATAGGAAGGTCAAAGTGCATAGGGTAGCAGGATTCTAGGGGTGGCATGCCTCACCTGCATCTCCATCCCAGCCCGGGTGGCATGCCTAATACTACTGGTTGGAGAACAGGAGCGGAGCTAGCAGGTGCCTACCATCCTCATAAGTAAGGATACCCCCAAATCCAGTAGTCAGTTTATTCAGGCCAAATCCAAACCCTTATCATAAGTCACATGACACTAATATTGACCTTGCCAGCTGTAATCCAAAAATGAAGAAACTTCCTTGCCAACGATTAAGACTCTAGGGGTTCTTTGTTTATTTTTGGGGTAATTTTGCTCAATTCTAAAAATCTAAATTAGGGTTTGGTTCAGTAGTCAGTTGAATCATTTACCAAGGTTGGGATATTGGACAGAATCGCCAAGGAGAGTGGAACCCTTAATAAGAAAGAGGATCTTTCCCCTTTTAGAGAAGGAAGAGTCTAATTAGCAGATAATAGAGATTCTTCCTGAAACACGTCATGTTAATGTCGGCTCTAATAGAAGTACTGTAAATGTTTCTGGTTCCTCAGTTGCTGCAGAAGTACATTTCTCAGCATCAATGCTGATATAGAACTGCTCTTCCTTCCATGAACTGAGAATAGACTCTGGTTGGAAACACATAACAAAACCATGTCATCTATCTTAAGCTTCCCATGCTTGGGGCACCAAAAATTAGAGTGCAAGCTCTGCAGCTTGCTTGAGCAGGCACAAAAGAATGTTCCCACAAACACACAATCTTTTCTCTTTCTTTACTTCTTTTCAAACAAACTGTATGAATCATAAGACTCAGCTCAGAACCTGCTCAGATCCAACTCCTCCTCCTCTTCCCTCAGGGGGAAAAGGAAAGGAAGGCAATGCTATCAGCTGTGAGGTTCAGCCTGCTGACGAACAAGACTTTTACATAACTGTTACACCTGTGTATTTTCTTACAGTAGATTTAATGATGGAATGTCACAAAATAATCAGAATACTATACTGCGGAATTTCTACTAGATGCATCTTTATACTACAGGAGAACTAAAGGAGAACTAAAGTTTGTTTAATGCCTTGAACCTTCTCCAGAGCTATCACACCCACTTCCGGAACTGCATCAGTGGGGTCCTTCAAAAATGTCCTTGTTTGTTGTTTTTTGCACTAGCAGTAAGCTCCATTGGGTTGTTGGGCACAATCTTTCACCAATTCAGGTCCTTCAAAATCCCAGACACCAAGCATGCTCAGATAAAGCCAGGTCTGGATCTTTAACTGCTCATAGTCTTGTCTGGAGACTGCAGAAAAGAGGACCCGAAGTGGTGCAAGACAGAACTCCCTTTTTTTTTTTAAACAATGTGCCACAAACAGGCATATTTAGGGGTCCCCAGGTTTAGGAAGGGATGGGCAGGTTCTGGTGGACAAAGGTATTACACAGGCTTTAGATAGATGCATGATCGATGGATAGATAGATAGATGATAGATATATGATAGATGGATGGACAGATGAATAGATAGATAGATAGATAGATGATAGATAGATAGATAGATAGATAGATTGATAGATAGATAGAAAGATAGATAGATAGATAGATAGATAGATAATAGATAGATAGATAGATAGATAGATAATAGATGGATGGACAGTTGAATAGATGGATGGCTGGATAGATAGATAGATAGATAGATAGATAGATAGATAGATGAATAGATAGATAGATAGATAGATAGATAGATAGATAGATAGATAGATAGATTGATGATAGATAGATAGATAGATTGATGATAGATAGATAGATAGATGGATAGATATATGATAGATATATTATATCGGTTCTCTAGTGATTTCCTGCACTGAAAGATGTTAATGGGTTTAAGATCAAATTGCACCAATGTGTGGTTAGGGATAGGGAATGGGAAATGAGATGACAAGCTCCATTGGGACTAGTAGCTGTGCAATATACTTACATTAGATACATTAAGGATGATAAGAAGAACAAAAAAGATTATGCTGACTCAGAGCCAGGGGGTTGGGGGCCAGGTTGACAAATAAATGTGTAAAAGTCCAACATATGTTTTTCAGGTAGGCTTTTAAGTAAGTTTTATATAATGGGTATTTTACTCCCAATGTAACCAAGGCTTTTAGTTCTATGTTTTATATGTGGGTTGGGTTTGGGTCTGTATTATGAGTCAGCACATTTACTGGTCGTGCCTATTCCTGCACAACCTGCGTATGAGCGATGAGTATCATCACCCTCTATCAGCCATAGCTGTCACTACGTCTACCTGCCACTTCAAAATGCATTTTACTCTGGGCGTGGTAGTGACTAGCAGCTTGGAATGTGGTTTCATGTTATCTGGAACTGCTTCACATGAGAACCTAAAGTGCTACAGAAATTAATTTCAGCAGACTCATGGAGGTCTTGAATCCCTCAAAGAGAAGCTATGTCAACCCTCAAACCAACAGAGCCTAGCCAAAGATCTGCTGCAACAAGGTACAACTTAAATGGGAAAACACAAGCATCTTGAATCAGAAATGTCGTTACCAAAATGTAACTCACGGCATCACCACCCCAACATCATTTTTGGTGAGAATATTATCATATTATGGGATAACAGACCATAACTGGGTGTTGGGTGGTGCAGACTACCATGAACCTTCTGAAGGTTATTTCCTAAACATTAACATCTCAGGAATTGTTTGAGAAACCAAATATCTACTCATACCAACATCACAAATCTCTTTGTACTAAACAATTTCCATCATCAAAAAATCTACAGATTTGGGGTTTTTCAGGTATTTGTCATAAACACACACATTATCCATGATCGCTCTATATTTCTCTAGAAGAGGGATTCTTAACATATGGATTGGGACCCAAAAATGGCTTTGACATGTTGTTCAGGGTGGGTCTCCATGATTCCCTTAAATATAACCATATCCCATTCAAAAGACAAAACTAATTTTAATAAAGGGCATACTTGGGTTCCAAATCTGAGTCCCAACTTTATCTGGGTCCCTCATGAGAACACCCAATGTGGAATATGATAAATCCAGGATATAAATGTATCTTCATGTTATCAATGTGGGACCTGTTATCCAGAATGCTCAGAATGTTAGGTTTTCTGGATAAGGGGTCTTTCAGAAATTACCTCAAGTCTACTGTTTTGCCTTCAATAGGGATTAATTATATCTTTGTTGTGACTAAGTACAAGGTGCTGTTTAATTATTACAGAGAAAAAGGAAATCAATTATAAAAAATGGAATTATTTGATTAAAATTGACTTAATGGGAGATGGTTTTCCCATAATTCAGAGCTTTCTGGATAACAGATCCCATACTTGTATCAGTTTCCTTAATAAACTGATTTCTCTCCTCACAAGTCCTGTATCTTTCCTCTTCATAGATATAAACATATACACAAAAATAAAAAATGGGAAAAAAAACACAAAACCTTACCTAAAGCCACTAAGCCCAAACTATGTAAATAATTCTTTCCATGGTGCAGTAAGTGGGTAAATATTACGCATGTCATCTATATGGAATGCTTGTGGCCAAACCATACAAAGTCCCACATTCCTAATTAATGCTGTCTTTTGAGGAGCAGTAATCCCACCATTTGTGCAATTTGGCCAAAGCCACTAACAGTCTCTATCCCGGGATGAGACTACATCTTCCAACTGCAAAGGAAAAGTACGGAAGCCCAAGGGACTAGAAATAATCACAGATGATTATCTAGAAACACAACAGCCATTTAGCAGATGGTCCAGAACACCCACTCACTTACCAAGGCTATCTAGAAAAGTATGCGAAACCTCCCACTTAAAATCAGAGCTCCATCAAAAATCTACTTTTCTTCCCCAACCTATTATTGTTATCCAATCTGGACGCACCGACCAAACCCATGTGCTTTCAGAGTGATCTCCCTCATAAACCCAAACATGCACCACCTTGTCATCTTCAGAGCTCCTCATCTAGAAGAAGACTTCCCAAACCATCCAGACACCCCATCCCAAGCCACAAGTACATTTATAGTTCCCCTTATCAAGTCTCCATCCAGAACAAGTCTGTGGCAATAACATCCAAGAACCTCTTCCAAGTTTTTCTCTAACAAACATGTCTCACACTGCCCAGCCTTTCCCAACTTGTTCATGAAATTCCAAACAGCAAATAAAGCATAACATGAAAGAGATGCCCTTATTTATACAAACAGTTGGACAACATGCCACACACACACATGTACCTGGGGTCAGTTGAAAATAAAGTGGGTCAATCTGATGCCACCAAGATGCAGCCAAAGTTAATCTGATATAAAGTGGCACACACATGTACCCAGGGCCAATTAAATTGAGAGTTAAGAGTGGTACACGTGCCTCCAGAATCAGTTTCATAAGAAGTTTTGGACAGATCACAGTTAGTTTGAGGGTCACTTTTATATATATAGTGCCACAAACATGAACCCGGGATGAGATTGATAGTAAGTGCCACAAACATGCACCCAGGGTCTGATTGATATGAAGTGTCACACACATGCAACCCAGCACTGGATAGATATGAAATGCCACCCATCTGCCAACAGCATTAACATTGCACTTAATTGTCAAGCAGCTTGGACCTTTATGTCCTATTCTAGGAGTAGCAGCCTGTGTGTGTTTATTTGCACCTACTACACGGTGCCACATAAGGACACTATCCCATGGCTAAACACTATACACACACGGATCTCCTGTACCCATTCCAAAGAAAAAACAAAGTCCCATTTAGTACCGGCTCCATGGATGACGCCTGATAGGGGGATCCCCAACAATATCTCCACCTCCTCTCCAGCCCTGAGTGACAGGTTAAAGGAGAAGGGGGTGGCAAAGGCTTCCAAAGCCAACAACGATGGGCCCTGCCAAGGAAAGGGACAGCGACAGAGTCCATTCATCTGACAGCCCAACTTATCTCTTCCATTAATGGATTTTTTGCAGAGAAGGGAGGGAGGGGGAAGCCTGGGACTGAAGAGCAGGCATTGTGCCGCTTGTGCTGAAATCTGAGCATGGAGAGGTTTTTGTGTGCGCAGTAATAGGAAGGTAATTATCACCACTGCATTAGTTGTGCACTGCAGAGTCCTCAGACCTGCCCTGTAAACACAAACACCCCATACAACACGGCACGGGTGCTGAACTCAAAGTACCAGTAAACCGGTGCACACGCCCCAATAAAACTTTAGATGTGCTAGTGTCCTGTTATTGGGACACCCAAGAGCTCAGATCTTAAGCAAAAATGAAAACATTTCAGGACTTCAAAGGGAAGAGGAAAAATAAACCTTCATTTATGAGCTGGAAGCTGAGACAGCCCTTCCCAGCAGCAGAACTCCTACTCTAGCCATAGGGATAATGAAGCCCTCCAAGCTGCACATAGGGGGATGCTCAGAGCATCCTCCACACCCCATTGGACCATTGCTTTATTCTAGAGCCAGTTAAATCCCAATGCACAGGCAGCCGGCAGATGTCAGGAACTTACCATGCAGCCCAGGATAATAAACAGAGGGGTTTCCATGCTGATCCTAGAAAGCTGATGGCTGAGGGCAGATAAGCAGATGCAGAATGCAGCTCTGTACGATTCAACAACACCTGCCCCTTAAGCCTTAAGAATCCATCCCCTTCTGCTTATGAAAACCACCCCCCCGAGCTGTCCTCCTCCCCACAGGCCCCGCCCACTGTCACCCACAGCCCCGCCCCTTCTGCAATAAGAACAAGCAAAGACTGGTGGTGGCTTGGATTGGATTTAGGGAAAGATATTTGGATGGGAGCCCCACATACACTTAACGCTCATTAGGAGACAGCAAAAAAAAAAAAAGGGAAAGCGAGAGGCAGCATTTTTATTCTCTTGATCTCCTCTTTATTGTCTTAGTGGGGCTTACTGTGCACACTTGGGGTTTGGCAGGAAGATAATAGAGCTTTTAAGCAATAGGCAGGGGCACAGGTAATGGGGAGGGTGCCAGGGGGAAGGCATTAGGCATTCTTGGAATTAGTCTGGGGGTCCCATTAAATATCCTCAAGGGCAGACATTATACAGCATCATGTATGGAAGAGGGGTGGGGGAGACCACTGAGCACTCTTGTCTTTAAATAAGTGTTTTATTTTCCCTTTAGGTTTCCAAAGTGCCTGTCTAACAGCAGAACTGTACTTACAGCTGCACCTCTGCCCTCTGCTTCTGTCTGTCTGTCTGTCTGTAATGGCAAAGAAACAGCCCAACGGGGAGAAACTTGGTGCAATGTGTAACTGCCATTATGGGTGTAGTAAGGCAAGATGTGGGGGGCAGTGTATATTGTAAGGCAGCAAGACAGTGCAGGGAAGTGGGTATAATAAAGCATTTACGTGCCAGGAGAGGATCTGTAACTATTTGGTATATAGTAAGCCAGGGGTATAACTGGAGAATAGTTATGATGGATTAGGTAAGGGGCTGTAAAGGAGGGTAATGGGTGTAGTAAGGCAAGATGGTGTCAGGGTAGTGGGTATAATAAAGAATATAAGTGCCAGGAGAGAGTCTGTAACTTGTTGGTGTTGGGTATAGTAAGGCAAAGAGGTTCAGGGGAAGGGGGTATAACTGGAGAATAGTTAGAATGGATTAGGTAAGGGGCTGTAACTGGGGGTAATGGGTGTAGTAAGGCAAGATGGTGTCAGGGTAAGGGTCTGGGGCACTGTGCATAGTAAGGCAAAAAGGTGATGGGGCTGAAACGATGACTGTGCCATTGTGTGTATAGTAAAGAACGAACCTCTCAGTAACCTCTCCAACAGCCTCCTCTGACAGGGGACAGCAGCTACAGTTGGCTAGATTGCAAGCTCTTTGGTTCAAGTAACCCCGCCTCCAAAGTCTTCAGCCTGCTGCTATTGTGACATGCCGGTCAGTGCAGGGTGGGACGTATTTAAAGGAACACTGTCATAGGGTAGGAATAAGGTCATAGTTGTTATGGCTGTGACTGAGGGACAGCAGTGCAGAGACAATTATGCCCCCCAGCAGGAAAAAAACGGCTGCCACAATAAGCCAGAAAACTGCTCATTATCAGTGGCCCCTGGCCAAGCACCTCCCCCGCCCGACTCACTAAGTAACTAAGTAAATGCAAGGAATCTCCTTATACAGGGAAAGGCAGGGAGGAAAACTGGCCCTACATGGGACAATTAAAGCAGCTGACTCCTTTATGGAGCCTCCAGCAGGAGTTCATGCAGTCCTCACCCGGGTCTCCACAGTCACACAGTAGGATCTGATCACTGGTCCCGGCACCAATTAGTGGATCAAATAGTGAAAAGTCTGCAAAAAATATAGAATAAATATCATAATTTGCCTTTATGCGTAATCAGTCTGGTATCAGGGCGTCATGGGTTAAACAGCTGCAGGGATTTTGGGGTCTCTAAAGAGGATTCAGCCTTCAGTGACATGGACGGATGTCTGGAATTTATGACCTGGGGCATTTGGGGGTTTGTCAGGAACAAGGCAGCAGTGGGCAGAGGGAAATCGGAATGTTCTGAACCAGTAACGGAAGGAAGATCCCACTGACCCGTGTCCCTGGTTATGAAATCATTGGGAGATGAATTGGATGAAATTGTCCATCAAGCAGCAACTGGGAAGCTTCTGGGAAGAAAGTAAAGCTGGCCTTTATAGCGCCCACATCCCAGAAATAGACCTCCTGACAGTGATGTATTCAAGATCCACATTGTATTGATAAATACAGGCAAAGATAAACACCTTCCATCTGCATTTGGTGGTTCCATGGGGGCTACCCTTGAGTATGGACATGGATAGGAAAGAGCACCCACGTGTAAGGGCGCATACACGGACATTTCTAGGTGGATCTTTCATGCAGAACCCCCCCATAATTATTCCTTGCCCATCTTTTAAAAACCAACGTTTTTAGACAAGAACAAAACGTTCAGGACACGGCTTTCCTAGGGACTTATGTTACATTTGCCAACAATAATTTGCGGAGTCCCGTGCATCATTGACGTTATTTCATATGCCCTGACAAAATTGTGGGAATTGATGTGCATGTTTTTCACAATATTCGAGAGGTTACCCCACAAAAATGGAAAAAAATAAACGTTTTGGAAAAAAAGACAAAGGCTCATTGGGTCTTTCTGGTGGTTCCTCAGAAGACTTTCATGAGACTGCTCATGTTTTGCTTGCTTTTTAGTCTCAGTACATGATTCCAACTACACTCCATATCTGCCAAAAGGGATTTCATAAGGGAACTGCATTGATATTCTTTTGCTTTGTCTCTTTCTTCGGCACAACCTGGCACCTTCTATGAAGCAGCTCTTGCTTAGGTGGCATCTCAGCAACTTCCATCACAGAATTCCCTGCTTTATCAGCCTCCTGGATAACTTGGGAAATGGCATCAGGTGCCACCAGGGCAGCCATCAGGGGGGGACAGGGGTGAGAGTTGTAGGGGGCCCGAGGGTAAGGGGGGCCAGGCCACACCACACTTACTTGATTAGCCGGGCCCCCCAACTTTCTGAGAGCTGCTGCCTTCAGGAAGGCATGGATGTTTAAGGGGCCCTGGCCACCAATTTTCTCATAATATGGGGGGGAGGGCTGGCCACCAATTTTTTTTCTCATGTGGGGTCCTAGCCACCAATATTTTTTAATGGGGTGGCCCTGGCCACAAATG